>NW_025961445.1:0-34809 GCF_023159225.1 Perognathus longimembris pacificus
TATATTTTTTTTTAAAAAAGGAAAACACATTGAGAGGCTGCTGGCTACTCCAAGTGGAGGTGATGGTGTCTTTCTAATTATAAGGCTGAGTTTTTTGCTGGCCATGTAGCTGTGAGGATTATTCTAAAATAAGATTCCTGATCAAAGATGGCCTTTAGAACTTTTGATAACATTGAAAACTACTAGGTCTATCATGATTGCTCTCAACCAACTAATTATGCCTATTTAGAAGTAATAATTATATGAGAGTTCAGCATTTTCCATTTCTGAAAACCATATGAAGTTCTGCCTGATGCTTTGCTCATTTGAGCTAAATTTAAAAATTGAAGTGTTAGGGTCTTTTTTTAATAAGTTAGCAACATATTTCTAACAAATTTTTAATCTTTTATTGGAAAACTAGCATTTTGTGGATTCTTTGTTGTTGTTATTGTTTGTGGGGCATGAACGCAGGTGCTGACCCTGAGTTCACTCACTATGTTCCTTTCTCTCTTTCTTTCTTCCTCTCTTTCTTTTCTCCTTCCTTCCTTCCTTCCTTCCTTCCTTCCTTCCTTCCTTCCTTCCTTCCTTCCTTCCTTCCTTCCTTCCTTCTTCATTGCCAGTCCTGGACTCAGGTCCTGAGCACTGTCCCAGGCTTTTGTTTTTGTTTTGCTCAAGGCTAGTACACTACCACTTGAGCCATTGCTCCACTTCTTGCTTTTTGCTATATGTGGTGGTGAGGAATTGAACCCATGGCTTCATGTATACAAGGCAAGCACTCTACCACTAGGCCATATTCCCAGCCCTTCTTCCTTTCCTTTCAAGGCTAGTCCTCTGTCTCTTTGAGCCACAGTGCCTCTTCCAGGTTTTTGTTTTTGTTTTTTTGTAGTTAATTGGAGATGAGACTCTTTAACAGACATTCTTGTCTTCACTGGCATTCAACCATGATCCTCAAAGGTCAGCCTTCTGAGTAGCTAGGATGACAGACAGGCATGAGCCACCAGCACCCTGTACATTGGGACACTTCTAAAATGTATGTCTTATGCTTAAATACCTCTTCTCCACTGCCTTATGGAAGGAGCCCAAATTGACCCCAGCTTCTTTTTAATTTTCACAATGCTTATGGCATTCAGCAGCAGGAATCCTGGTTTCTAGAGAGTTGTTCTCTTCCTGTGTTCCTGTCTCTGTCTCTTCTTCCTGGAATCTTCCCCATTGGTATCTGCCTGTCAAATGGCTACCCATTCTTAATGAACTACTCAGATGTGAAGTTGAAATGATAAATCTTTGCTTTCCTTGGCCAGCCCCGCCCCACCCTGGCGGTTTCCTGTTGTTTCTGCTTGGGGCACTGGAAGGCTCAGGCCAGGGCAGGACGGGCGATGGATGGGGGCTGGGTGGGGCAGAGCGGACAGGCGGGACAGAGGCAGTGGAGTCAAAACAGGGTAAAATGATACACGGGTGTGCAATTTGCAAGCTGGGGCTTCTGGGTGCTGAGTGCTAAATACTAGGTAGCTGGGTGCTGGGTACTGGGTGCTGGGTGGCTAGGGGCTGGTTACTGGGTGTCTTGGTGCTAGGTACTGGGTGCTGGGTGGTTGGGTGCTGGGTGACTGGGTGCTTGGTAGCTGGGTGTTGAGTAGCTGGATGGTGTGGTCTGAGTAGTTGGGTGCTGGGTACTGGTTAGATGGGTGCTGGGTGCTAGGTACTAGGTGCCTGGGGTCTGAGTAGCAGGGTTCTGGGAACTGGGTGCTCAGTAGCTGGGTACTGGCTGCTGGCTAGCTGGGTGGCTGGGTTCTGGGTGCTGGGTACTGGGTGCTGGGTAGCTGGGTACTGGGTGCTGGGTGTCTGGGTGCTGAGTAGCTGGGTGCTGGGGGCTGGTTGGCTGGGTGCTGGGTACTGGGTGATGGGTGCTGAGTGGTTGTGTCCTGGTGCTGGGTGGCTGGGTACTAGGTGCTGGATTAGGTGCTGGATAGCTGGGTAGCTGGGTGGCTGGGTGCTGAGTAGCTGGGTACTGGGTGCTGGGTGTCTGGGGTGCTGAGTAGCTGGGTGCTGGGGGCTGGTTGGCTGGGTGCTGGGTACTGGGTGATGGGTGCTGAGTGGTTGTGTCCTGGTGCTGGGTACTGGTTGGCTGGGTACTAGGTGCTGGATTAGGTGCTGGGTAGCTGGGTAGCTGAGTGGCTGGGTGCTGAGTAGCTGGGTACTGGACGCTGATTGGCTAGGTACTAGGTACTGGGTGCTGGGTGGTTGGCGGCTGGGTGCTAGGTACTGGGTTGAGTAGCTGGGTGGCTGGGTGCTGACTAGCTGGATGCTGAGGTCCAAATAACTGGATACTGGGTGCTGAGTAGCTGAGTGCTGGGTTGCTGGGTACTTGGTGCTGGGTACCTGGGTGGTGAATAGCTGGGTGCTGGGGACTGGGTGCTGGGTGGCTAGGTACTGAGTCGCTGGGTGCTGGGTACTGGTTTGGGTGCTTAGTAGTTGCATGATGGGTAATGGGGGCTAGGTGCTGAGTAGCTGCATGCTGAAGGCTGGCATCTGGGTGCTGAGTAGCTGGGTGCTGGGTGGCTGGGTGCTGGGTACTGGGTAGCTGGGTACTGGCTGGCTGGGATGCTGGGTACTGGGTGCTGGGTGGCTGGGTGCTGAGTAGCTGGGACTGGATGCTGATTGGCTGGGTGTTGGTACTGGGTGCTGGGGGGTTAGGTGCTGGGTGGCTGGGTACTTGGTAGCTGGGTAGCTGTGTGGGTGGCTGGTTGCTGGGTAGCTGGGTAGTGGGTGGCTGGGTGCTGGGTACTGGTTCGCTGGGTGCTGAGGGCACTGAGGGTTGAGTACCTGGGTGCTCAGTACTGGGTGCTGAGTAGGTGAGTGCTGGCTGGGTACTGGGGGTTGGGGTGCTGAGTACCTGGGTGCTGAGGGCTGAGAACCTGGGTGGCTGGGTAATGGGTGCTGGGTGCTGAGTAGCTGGGTGCCGGGTGGGCTGGGTGCCGGGCCGGGATTCGAGCCCCAGTCCCCCTCCTCCCCGCCCTCCCCTAGGCCCCTTGCCTGTCCGTGTGTCCGTCTGTCCGTCTCTCTCTCAGTTGTCCCTGTGTCCACCCGTCTGTCTGTCTGCCTCGGTTTCCCTGCCCATCCGTCTGTCCGTCTGTCTGTCCCCAGGCCTGGGACCCTGTGCGCCTGTCGCTCTGTGCGTCCGTCCATCTGTCTACGTTCATTGTCCCTGTCTGTCCGTCCATCCGTCTGTCTCCTTGTCTGTCTGTCCGTCTGCCCATCTGTCTGTCCATCTGTCTCTCGCTGCATGTCAGTCTGTCCATCTGTCTCCCTGTTCGTCCATCTGTCCGTCTGTCTGTCCATCCGTCTGTCTGCCGTCCGACTGTCTCTGTGTCTGTCACACTGCTTGTGTGTCCGTCTGTGTGTCCGTCTGTCTGTCTGTCCATCTGTCTGTCCATCTGTCTCTCTCCCTGTCTCCCTATTTGTCCATCTGTCCTCCCTGTTCGTCCGTCTGTGTCTCTGTCTTTCCATCTGTGTCTTTTCGTCCATCTGTCTGTCCATCTGTCCGTCTGTCAGTCTCCCTGTCCATCCGTCCATCTATGTCTGTCTGTCCATTTGTCGTCTCCCTGTCTGTCTTTCCATCTGTCCGTCCATCGACTGTCTCCTTGTCTGTCTGTCTGTCTGTCTCCCTGTCTGTCTATCTCCCTGTCCATCTGTCTGTGTCTCTCTAGCTGCCTGACTGTCCCACAGCCGGTCTAACCGTCTGTCTGTTTGTCTGTCTGTGTTAGTGCCTGTTCCTGTCTGTGTGTCTCCCTCCCTGTCTCTGTGTCCACCCGTCTGTCCGTCTCTCCCTTCCCCTGTGGGCAGCCGAAGCGACAGACAGTGAGCCAGGCCCTGCGGCCCAGAGAGTGACCAAGCACCCAGCACCCCTCACGGAGGCACGGGAGGAGGACTGAGCGCCTAGCACACACACAGGAGGACTGAGCACCCAGCACCTCGTGTGGAGGAACGGGAGGAGAACTGAGCGCCCAGCGCTCCTGTGGATTCATGGGAGGAGGACTGAGCATGCAGGCCCTCGTGTGGGACACAGGACTAACTGCCCAGCACCCACATGAGAAGACTGAGCACCCAGCACTTTGTGTGGAGGCACGGGAGGACTGAGCACCCAGCACCTCATATGCAGACACCGGGGGAGGACTGAGCACCCAGCACTAACAAAGGAAGACTGAGCACCAGCACCTTGTGTGGAGACGCCAGGGGGGACTGAGCACCCAGCATCTTGTGTGGAGATGCCGGGGGAGGACTGAGCACCCAGCACCCACGCAGGAGGACTCAGTACCCTAACCCTGGGTACGTGTGTGCATGCGGGGGGGAGGCTGGGGTGACCCCGGCGGCGCCATGATCAGGGCCCAGGCTGCAGGCTCAGCTCCACCACGGGCAATGGCTCCGCCTCCTCCTCCTCCTCCTCCTCCTCCTCCTCCTCCTCCTCCTCCTCCTCCTCCTCCTCCTCCTCCCAGCGGAGGACAGGGGGAGGTGCACGGCTGTCCGGCTGTCCGTGTGTCCATCCGCCCATCTCTTTGTCTGTCCGTCTGTCTCCCTCTGTGTCTGTCCGTCCATCCATTTGTCCATGTGTCCGTCTGTCTCCAGGTCTGTCTGCCGTCTGCTCATCTGTCCATCTGTCCATCCATCCGTCCGTCTGTCTGTCTCCCTGTTTCTCCGTCTGTCTGTCTGACCATCTGCTCAGTGTGTTTGTCCGTCTGTCTCCAGGTCCATCTGTCCATGACTGTCTGTCTCCCTGTGTGTCTCACTGTGTGCTCATCTGTCTGTCCGTCTCCCTCTCTTGTCTATCTGTCTCCATGATGTCCATCTGTCCATCCGTCCATCTGTGTCTTTTTGTCATCTGTCTGTCTCCAGTTCTGTCTGTCTGTCTCCCTGTCCACCTGTCTGTCTGTCCTGCTCATCTGTGTCCCTGTCTGTCTGTCTGTCCATCTGTCTGCTGTGTGTCTGTCTGTCCGTCTCCCTGTCTGTCTGTCTCCATGTCTGTTTGTCCATCTGTCTGCCTGTCTCTTGTCCATGCCTGTTTGTCTGTCTCCAGGTCTGTCCATCTGTCTCCCAGTCTGTCTGTCTGTCTGTTCATCTGTCCGTCCATCTCCCTGTCTCCCTGTCTGTCCGTCCGTCTGTCTTCATGTCTGTCCGTGTCTCGATTCCCATCGCTGTCTGTCTGTCACCGCCAAAGCACCCAGCCCCCCATGTCCCTCTGTCCCTCCGTCCGTCCGTCTGTCCATCTTCACCAGTCAACTTGTCGCTGACACAGGGAACGCGGGGCGCTCAGGAGCCTGCAGGGCAGACGGACGGACGGGTGGATGTGGGCTCGAATCCCGGCTCCCGCATGGCCCACAATGCGTTGCGTTCCCCCCCCACCTGGGGGCCCCGGGTTCAGATTCCTGCTCACCTCTGACAGCCCCAGCCCAGGCCCAGCGACCCAGTGCTGCTGAAGCAGCAGGTGCAGCATGGCTGGCCCGGCGGGGACCCTTGAAACCTCCGACCGTGTGGGTGTGCACACACTCGGGGAGGAAGGGATGGGAGGGGGAGGGGTCACATGAAGTGGGAGGGAGGGACACGTGACCCTCAGCTCCTTGCCCCAGCCCTCCCCACACGACTCCACCTGCAAAGGCTCCCCCCCATGTGAGGCCTCTGAGGACACTTCAAATCACCACCTATCCACCCACAGGACCAGAATGGTCTTGGGGACACTTGAAACCACCGCCCCCACCCAGATCCCCATTCCCCCGGGGACACTTGAAACCGCCGTGGGGACACTCAAAACTGCCCTACATCCACTCACAGGCCCAAGGTTTTCGTGGGGACACTGGATACCGCCCTCCATCGATGCACACGCCGAGGGTTGCCTTGGAGACACTTGAAACCACCCCCTAAAGAACTGCCCCCATCATGGGACACTTGAAACTGACCCTCACCCAGACCCCCTCCCCTTGGGGACACTTGAAACCGCCCTCCATCCACCCACAGCCCAGGGTTGCCTTGGCGACGCTTAAAACCGCCCCCTACAGAACCACTCCAACCCAGGGACACTTGAAACCGCCCTCCATCCACCCACAGGCCCAAGGTGGTCTGGTTACAAATGAAACCACCCCCCCAAGAGCCCCTCCCCATTGGGATACTAGAAAACACCCTTGGGACACTTGAAACCGCCCTGGGTACACTTGAAACCACCCACCACAGACCCCTGCCCACCCTGGAGACACTTGAAACGAATCGCCCCAGACCCCTTCCCCCGGGAACACTTGAAACCGCCCTCCATCCACCCACAGGCCCAAAATGGTCCTGGGGACACTTGAAACCACCCCCCACCCAGAATCTCTACTCCTGGGGACACCTGAAACCTCCTGGGGACAGTTGACACCGCCCTCTGCTCCCAAACTCCACCGTGTTGCTCCAGGAGCCCTAGGTCAGGGTGCGGGCTTCCCTGGCCCGGATGCACAGGCCTGGTGAGGCCCGGGTTCGAGGCCTGGCAGGGCGTAGGTGTTGTCTGAGCCTCCCAAGACCTCAATGTGGGGGGAGACTCGCCATGGGGCAGGGGTAAACTGAGGCACGGGGCGGTTCCAGGAGCACTCACCGGGGAGTCCTGGGAGACCAGCTGGCCACCATGCTAAAAGAACAGAGCACAGGCCTCAGTCAGCACTGACTGCGGGGCAGGGTGCTGGACCGTGTACTTCTGGGTGATGTGCTTAGTACTCCCACGTGCTGTGTGGAGTACTCCCCAGTGCTGGGCTGAGTACTCCCATTTCACACTAATCCTGAAACCCACCTCTCCCAACCAATACTGGACTGAGTAGTCCAGGGTGCTACAACCAGTACTCCCTGGTGCTGGACTGAGTACTTCCGGGTGCTTCACTGAGTACTCCCATCCCTCCCCGGGGCTGGACTGAGTACTCCATCCCACACCAATCCGGAACCCCCACCCCTCCTGAACGTTGCTGGACTAAATACTCCCCGCCAGTGCTGGACCGAGTACTCCCGGGTGTTGCACTGAGTACTCCCCATGCACAGGGGCAGCTGGTACCGGAAGTCGTGCTTGCTCCACTGCCTCCAGGTCCTGTGTGGCTCCCACCATACCTGCCAGCCCCGGGGGCCGCAGGCAATGCTCACGTTTCACAGGGGGTCAAAGTGTTCTGAAAACTGCCACAGATGAATGGAGGGACACCGGTGGGGTGGGGGGGCTCGAAACTGCCCTCGGTGGTGCCAGGGATACTTGAAACTGCCCTTGTGGGTCTTGGGGGACACTCAAAACTGCCCTGGATGCTCATGGGGACAGTGGAAACCGCCCTCCATCACCAAGGTGCTCGTGTGGACACTTGAAACCGCCCTCAGCGGTCTCGGGGACACTTAAAACCGCCCTGGATGGTCCTGGGAAAACTTGAAGCTGCTTTTGGGGGTCATGGGGAACCCTTGAAATCGCCCTAGGTGGTCTTGGGGATACCTGAAACTGCCCTCCATGCACCAAAGTGCTCGTGGGGATACTTGAAAACCACTCTCGGTGGTCTCGAGGACACAAATCCGCCCTCGGTGTTCTTGGGGACACTTTAAACTGCCCTTGGTGGTCTCTGGGATACTTGAAACCGCCCTGGGTGGTCCAGGGGGTACTGGAAACCACCCTCACCAATTTCACGGGCATAGAGCCAGGCGTCCAGGAAGTGGACGGGGCCAGCGGGGCTCGAGCCGGTGACCAGGGCGTAGGTCTGGGCCCAGAGGCCAGCAAGATCGGGGAGATGCAGCCCACCTGGAGGCCGGACTGGCACATGTCGGCCAGCACTCATGGTACAGGCCGGTCCTAGGGAGTGGTGGGGCATTAGAAACTCACAATGGCCGAAGGGGGTGACATTAGAAACCGACAGTGGCCAACAGAGGTGGCATTACAAACTGACAATGCCAAAGAGAGGCGTTAGAAACTGACCAATGGCGGGATGAGCGGGGAACATTAGAAACCGACAATGGTGGGGAGGGGGCATTGAAACGGCAGGGGTGGCCCCACCTGGAGTCCGGATCCTGAAGGAATACTGTGTCCCCCGCGGTGCCTGCGGCCCCAGTGCCCATGAGCAGTTCAGGGCCTGGGCGTCGAAGACATAACACACAGGGCCTGGGAAACGACATGGCGGGGGGGTGGAGGGTGGAGGGCCTGTGGGGAGACTTACCCCTGACCCTTCAACCCCACGACCTCTGACCCTTCAACCCCAAAACCCCTGACCCTTCAACCCCATGTCCCCTGACCCGTCAACCCATGACCCCTGACCAGTTCAACCCCATGATTCCTGAACTTTCAACCCAATGACCCCTGAACCTTCAACCCCTGACCCTCGATCCACCCCCCTACCCGGAACCTCAGGACCTCACCCGGGTTTGTGAACCCCAGGCCTTTGGTCAGGGGCCTCCTGGCCACAGTGAGTGTAACCTCAAACTCGACTCCCTGGTACCACAGGGAGATCCCAGAATTCGCAGCTACATTGTCCGACGGGGATCTTGGAGAGCGGGGGGGTCGGTGCCTTGACATAAACCGGAACACCTGGGAGATCCATTCGTCCATCCATGCCTCAACTTAGCCCCCGGAACACCAGGGAATGTGGGCCAGCCCACCCCGTGCCTCAGTTTACCCCACCGCCCCCACCATTGGCCTCTCAGGGTGGGGGCCTGGTGTCTCCGTCGTGCCTTAATTGCCCCAACTGTCCAGCAGTGTGACCGACCCCTTGTTCGGGTTCACAACGATGCACCGGGCCTCTGTGGTGGTGGCCACACAGTGCAAGCTTAGCCTGTGGCTCCTGGAGTCGAAGGTCAGGCCCAGGTCAGGTACAGGGTCAGGGGTCGCAGGGCCCAAGGTTGGGGGGGTCTCAGGGGTCAGGAGGGCGCGGGGAAGCTTCCAGAAGATGGTGTGGGAGTCTCTGGTTGGGTTGGGGGGGTCACGAGGAACAAAGGTGAGAAGTCAGGATCATCCATACAAGGGTACTGTGTTCGAATCCTCCCTTGGGCTGATGGAGGAACCAGAAAGGAGGTGAGTTACCCGGATGAGGTTCAGCCATGAGGACGAGGAGGAGGAGGAGGAGGAGGAGGAGGAGGAGGAGGAGGAGGAGGAGGAGGGGGAGGAAGATGGAGGCTGCAGACCAGGGGAGGATCAGGGCAGGAGGCCTGACCTGAAGAGCACTGTGGAGAGAGCAATGGGGATGGTGTGGGTGGGTGGGTGGGTGGATGATTGGGTGGATGGGTGGAAGAGTGGGTGGATTGATCGGTGGGGGGTGGATGGGTGGGTGGATCTATGGGTGGGTGGATGGGTGGATGGGTGGGTGGATGAATGATGGGGTGGGTAGATGGGTGGGTGGATGGTTGGGTGGGTGGGTGGATGGATGGGTGGGTGGGTGGATGGGTGGGTGGATGGATGGGTGGGTGGGTGGATAATTGGGTGGGTGGGGGATGGGTGCTTGATCTCATCCCTCTCTCCTTCCCCCTCCTCTCCTCCCTGGTGGCCCCTGGGGCTTTCACACTCACTGCAGGCCATTGGCACATCGGTCGGGTGTGGGGCAGCCAGGGTGCCCGTCTTGGTTCCGGGGGTTTGGGCTGTCAGGTGTGGACCCCCGGGTGGTTGTCCTGGGGAGCTTGGGGCGGCTGGGCCCTGACGTTTCTGGGCTCCGGACGGGGAGTGGATGCCGCTTCCCCCTTTCTCGCTTCTCCTGGGGGTTTCCCTGGCTCTGAGCATCTCATTCTCCTTTCTCGGGGATGGGGAAGCCAAGGCGGCACCCCGGTGAGGACAGGCCTTGGGGCCTCGGGGGTGCGGGTGCCATGCACAGACAGACAGACAGACAGACAGACCTGAGTCCTCCTTGGGTGGTGGTGCTGGGTGCTGGAGTCCTCCTGGGTGGTGGTATTGTGTGCTGAGGCCTCCTGGGTGGTGGTATTGAGTGCTGAGTCCTCCTTGGGTGGTGGTGCTGGGTGCTGAATCCTCCTTGGGTGGTGCTGGGTGCGTCTCCCAGACAGAGAGACACAGTCCAGTCAGAGAATGGAGGGGCAGACAGAGGACGGACATGTGGATGGGAGACGGAAAAGGAGGACGGGCGGACACACAGACGGAGAGAGGCGCAGACACACAGACAGACAGACAGACAGGACAACATAGAGACAGACAGGGAGACAGACAGACGCACAAGAGATGGACAGACAGATGGACAGGGAGACAGACACATAGACAGACAGATGGATGGACAGATGCAGGGGGCCCTGCACCCCGGGCGCTCTCCTGACCAGCAGGAGAGGCAAGGAGGCGCGCCCCTCCCCGCCGAGGGTGAACCCAGAATAGGTAATAAGCAGCAAGTCGCCCGCACGCAGCCCAACCCAACCTTTATGCCACAGTTAGATGGTCAGTCGACTTGGGCAGAGTTCAAGACCGCTCTCTGTTTATTGGCACGAACCCCATCTAAGTATGGGCAATGGCAGCAGGAAGAGAGGGGTGTAACATACCTAGTCAGGGGCTACGATTGGCGGTCGGAGCTGTCCGTCAAGGGTGGAAGGCCATGGGACCTCCTAAGGGGCGGCCTGAGTCTTGTCACTACCAGCAGGACCACCCCAGGTTACTGCCTAGAGCTGCCTTCCAGTTCCGGACCCCGAAGGCAGGCGGGGTTAGCCAGGATCCCTCTCCCCGGAGGCGGTGCAACAGTCCACACAACTCCAGGGCGTGCACAGTCGGGGCCAGGCGGTGCGCCCCCACATCTCCTCCTTTTCTGTTTAATAAGCTGGTGGATGTCCTACTCGAGAAAGTGCCTGTCTTAGGTCGTCCCCCCTGAAGGATCTTACCTGTCATTGGCTGGCCATCCTAGCTCGTCGGGCCACCCTGCCTATGAGGCTTGCCAGCCCAGCAAAGGAACAAGGCGGGAGGAGAGGGGTCTGTGCTCAAGAGGAGGCCCTGCTATTTCTGCCTCACGCCTGTGCACTCTGGTAGGCTGCACATCCTGGAAGGGGCATGACCAATTTCATAGGGTTCCCAAATGGCTAAAGGCAGCATAATGCTGCCAAAACCACCGTTGACTGGACAGCTCTGGCTATTGCTTAAGAACTAGGGGAAGCCTATTTGCCCTAGCATGGTCAGGTGTAAATACAGAGGCTATATAAGCACAGAGGCAATGCAAACACAGGTCATGGGGGTCTCTCCCACGAGGAGAGAGGGTAGGGGAGCCACCAGCATTCCTTCCAGAGGGACCAGCCAACACAGCAAGACTGCAGCTCCCAATGAACAGTACCCACACCTTGCTCCCTGTTGATCGTGCTAGCACCTGGCACTGGACCGTACATGGGGGGAATGGAGTGGATCGGGTGAGAGAACAGAAACACTTATTTCCTTGAAGCTTAAGAACATAATGGAGGGCTGAAAGTGAGGAAGTGGGTGGATGGACCTTGAATAAACATTCAGAACCATCTAGTTCTCCTTTCTGTTACAACCTAAAGCCTGCAAGACCAGAGATCTGTCACACAACTCTCCTCTATCTTATTGGCACCAAAAGGGTCCAAGACATGTTAGATTGTTGCAGAGCCATAAATGAAGTACTCATTTTCAGTACTTGATGCACTTAGGGTACATTTGAAACCCATTTCCCTCTTCTACCTTTACCGCTTCTATCTCCCTAACACACCTGAAGCCAAGTTTATCATCCAATTGAGGAGGAAGAGAGCAGAGGAGGAGGAGAGCAGAGGAGGAAGAGAGCAAAGGAGGCGGAGAGCAGAGGAGGAGGAGAGCAGAGGACGAGCAGAGGAGCTCAGAGGAGTGCAGAGGAGAGCATTATTTATTTTTGTTTGTTTTGCTCCCAGCTGGGAGGAGAGCCACAGGCTGAGGATGGTCCTTGCCTGCGGGTCCCCGTGCTGAGCCCCATACAGGTCCCTCACCGCGCCCTGCCTGGCACCTACTCTGCCAACTACTTGTGCAGCCGCCAGGACTGACTTTGGAGGACTTGTCGCTACTTCCTCTGGCCAGTTGTCTTGGCAGGAGGTAGAAGGTGGCCAGAGGACCCCCCCCTTACCATGCTGGGTGAAGAAGCCTGTGGGGAAGGGAGCAGGGTGAAAGGCTGGATCTGAAGAACCCAGCCCTTCCAGGCAGCATTGCACCTGTGCCATGCCCCCGTGCACCACCCTGCCACCCTCCTCTCGGGGTGGCCATGATTTCGTGTCTGTAACTTGGGGGTGAAAAACCAACGACCTTCAGGCGAGGATCCTCACCCTGGAATCTGCTAAAAGGGCACCCTCCGTTCCCCTGCTGCCGGAGAAGGCAGATCACTGAAGACCATAGTCAGGTGTGTGAGCTGGGCCTTGCTCGAGGGGGAGTTGCATGTGGATAGAATTTTGCACAGGTTCAGTCAGTCTACAGGATCCACCCTTACTGGTTATACAGTTGATTTGGGATGTGTGAGCTCTGTGTATCTATTTATTCAAGTCCCTTCCTTGGTTTCTCTCCAAGTCTGTGTGGAGGATCTTCCCTCTGTCTTCCTTAAGGATTGCATGTTGCAATGGCAGTAGGGGCTTTTGCCCGGCTGTTTAGTTTTGTGGAGTCTGGGCTGTCAGCATTCTCAGTTGTATGGAGAATATTCATTGTAATGCTCACATCTGTTTTTCATTTGATAAGGTTAGGCCTTATCAATAGAGAATGGTAAGCACTCTTAAAAGTGAAATAGACCCATAGATTTAAAAATTCATTTAACTCGGAATTCTTTTCATATTAAAGGTTTTAAAAATTGGGAAAAAAAAAGTTTTCCCTTTGTTTTTTTTGGAGGGGGAGAGTTAACAGAGGTTGTGCTCAGATATTGATGAATGGAGAATTGAAAGGGATTCCTTTAAAGATGACTTAGACTCCAGTAGGGAAGGAGTAGTTTTTCTGCCAGTGGAGAGATGCAGTAGTTGCAGCCCGAATGTGATAAAGTATGTCTACAACATTGGCTGGTATTGATAGGACACACATTGCCATGAGCTGCATTGTTAGTGCCGGAGTTTTGCCTTGGCTGTGCAGGGAGAGGGTGTGTTAGGGTCCTCTCCCTGAGGGCTATATGCAGATGTCCCACCTAATTAAGTCTCCACCCAGTTACCTGGGTAACCTGCAGACCTGGAGGCAGTTACCTTTCCCTGAGGTCACCTCATAATCCACCTGGCCACACCCCTTGCCCCTGCCCTAGATAAAGCAGGGCTGGGTGGGGGTCGCGCTCTCTCTCTCTCCCCCCCCCTCTCTCTCCCCTTCTCTCTGGCCATGGATCATCTTGGGCCACAGGCAGCAGTTTGGTAATAAACTTTTCTCTCCTGCCTGAATACCGCGTGGGCGTTCTCCTTTACCGGCTACCTACTTTAAAAACCTAACAGGGTGGGGATAGTTGAATAATGAAGAAAGGTATTACCCAATCTTTCAATCTATGTCAATGTTAAATTGATTTTTAAATTAAAAACAAAATTAGTCTTGTAGTACTGTTAGCATTGGCTAAGATCCATGCACTTACATAAATGCTGTTTGTGCAGGCTATCAAACATTATTAACAGCCACAGAGGAAGAAGTCCCTGAAGAACTCACAGAACTGGGATACTACTGCTAGCTCTTAATATATCTTCTTTTCCTACAGGAATCCTACGAACACATGGCTAAACTGAGAATCACAAGAGAAACACCTTCTGAGTGCAACTGTCCAGCAGGTAAGAAATGAAACTTAACTAGTTTCCATCTAGAGGAGAGCATTTGCAAACAAAAGATCATATGCCTGTCAGGTCTACCTGTAACAGTAACAGAGAAAGAATGCAGACCCAACTTGCTTTAAGAAAATCAACATGTCTCCCTTTGACAGATGGTGAGTAAAGCCACAAATATTATTTTAAGCAGCATACCAGTGTCTGTGAGGGAAAAAAAAGAGCTAATCACCATGAAAAATATTGGCAAGGGGATATACAAATTTCTTAGTATCCCGATTGAAAAGTCATCTTCAATTTTATTAAATAACTTCAGTGTTCGTGGTGAACCTGGTCTGAATAGCTGTGAAGCCCTGGTGTCTAATGTTATATTAGTGCAGAGTTTTTTGTGGTTATTATATTCGCAAGTGATCTGACCTGTAGGTAAAAATGAAGACTAAAGGAAATTAGTTCTTTATTTTGTTCTCAGTACCTTGCAGAAATATTCTTCCATGTTGTCCATTTTTCTGTGTAGTTATAAGAAACCATAGTGACAGTGTGTATTAGAAGGATAGAGACGAAAGGGTAGTGAATGAGCACACCCCCACCCCCCACCCCCGAATCATTAAATCTTCATTCAGAGACTTCTGAGCCCTTGGTTGTTGTCTGTAGACCTAACAATTTAAAAGCTCTTGGAATATGGCCAGGGGAAGGCATTTAGTGGATACAATATTATATAAGGCATCAAAACTCCATGAATCTCAAGAAGTTTCTTTAGATAAACATGGTGAATGTATTTATGAACATTCTAGTTTCTTTCATCCTTATGCATGGAAAATGAGTCTTTTTCTCTCATATGAAGAGCTCATTTCAATGTAGTCATGTGCTTCATAATGACACTTCAACCAAGACAGGTCACAAATATAACAGTGGACCCCTAAGATTGTGTAACCTAGTGATGGTCATAGCCAGCTTAGTTTGTGTGAGTGAGCTGTGTGATGTTTGCTCAGCAGTGGGATGGCAACAGCACAGCCCTTAGAACACGCCCCAGTTATGATTAAGCTGCAGGTGACTGTGAAAAACTTTGCGGCTGCTGTTCACTGCTGGCTCACACCTGTAATCTGGCTACTCAGTAGGTGGAGATCTGAGAATTGCAGTTCAAAGCCAGCCTAGTCAGCAAAGTCTATGAGACTCTTATCTCCAACAAACTAAGAAAAAGCTGGAAAAGGCACTGTGGGCTCAAGTGGTAGAACGCTAGCCTTGAGCACAGAGAGGCTCAGGGATAGCACCCAAGACCTGAGTCCAAGCCCCGGGACTGGGGATAAAAAAAGGACTACTGCCTGTAATTTCTTATAGATTGCGGTTGGTTTTTGTCTCATGATAACTAGTTCAGGCACAGTTTTAGACTTTTCAATTTTCAGGTTTATACAGCATAAAAGCTTTTAGTATTTGTATTTAGTATTTGTATTTGACCATCTTTGAGATATATTATTTTTTCAGTGAAGGCTTTTGATGAGAAGACAAAGCGTGGATGTTTGACATTGTGTGTTTCATCCTGAGTAGTAGAGAAAAGACCTCAGAAGTAAGATATTCAAGGGAAGAACTTTTCCAGGACAGGAATGAAATCACAGCTGCCCCTGCCCCATAGAGATGATGTTAATTCCCCGACAGTGGGTAGGGTAGGTATAGGACTTCACAAATCACACCTGGCAGGAAAGAGCATCTTTTGAATATACAAAAAAATCCAGTACACGGGGCTGTGTGTATGTGGGGAGCTTAAATTTAATTTGAAGATTCATAACAAACTTGGTAAAATGTTGAAAAGTGACCACACCGAGTTCTATTTCCAGAGGAGATACTATTGTTTTTATGATGCTTCATGTAGGCCAGTGATTGAACTCTTGTCATCTGGGAGAAAGCTATTATCCTTAAGAGTTTGCTGTATATTCCCCTGGGATGATTATTACAGACTTTGTTTTTCCATCTTGCTTTTTTTGGGGTCAGTCCTGGGCCTTGGACTCAGGGCCTGAGCACTGTCCCTGGCTTCTTCCCGCTCAATGCTAGAACTCTGCCACCTGAGCCACAGCGCCCCTTCTGGCCGTTTTCCATATATGTGGTGCTGGGGAATCGAACAGAGAGCTTCTTGCCACTAGGCCATATTCCCAGCCCTGTTTTTCCATCTTAATGTGATAAATGAATAATAAACAGCAATTCTCTTGGTTGTTGTTTATTGGTTGCTCTATCACCTGCTTTCCTTCTTGCCACCACTAGAACTCTGCATTACATCAGTTTTTACCTGGCTCCTTGGGAGGGAACTCTGAAGGGGCACATTCAAACACACAGAACCAGATGGGGTTTTTGGTGAGTTACAGAAATAAACTCAGTTCTGCTTGTCCAATAACAAGACATCACCCAAACGCAGGCTTTGTGTTAAAAGATTCTGGAGAAAACCAGCTGATGCAGGATTTATCTTAGGAATGAGCTGGCTGGCCAAAAGGGCTTAGAAAGAAGATATGGCACTTCCCACCTGATTTGCTGGAACCTCTGTTCGCCATGTGTGACTAAGACTTGTCACCCAGACATCTGTTTGTAGGACAGAGTGAGACAAGTGTGACCTCAACTCAGTTCCTGTGGACACATGCCCATCCATTGAAGTTGACACTCTTGATGACAGGCTGAGTCTCAGAGCCAAGGGTCGGTAGCAAAGAAGCAAATTGTGTTGTTTGTACTCACTGATGGCTTCTGCTAGAACTCAGGTCTTACTGGGGTTTTCCCAGGTAGCCTCTGTGGGAAGGCTTTGAGGACGATTTATTGAATGGCTTCTCACAGTAGGAGAGGCTCTTTGTGATTTACTTTCTATAACTAGGAGAGTTTTAAGTGCTAGCAATCTTAGGATTTGTCCCCTGGGCAGAGGGACTCCAGAGCTAGAAGCCTAATAAGGAATCCAGAATGAGCTGGATATGTCTAGACTGCAATCTTAGATCTGATACTAAATAATGGTGTGACTGTGATCAAATGAATGCACTTCATTTTTTCACCAGGAAAAAAAAAGAGTAGAAATTCCTTCTCCATTGTACGATTTATGTAAATTGTTTGGCATATTAGTGTTAGAGCTTAATAATACTTCTGTTTTTTTTGTGTTGCTTTTTTTTTTGTAAGTTTCTCAGAAAGACTAGCAAATTCTCTTACCACTAAAGCTGCACCCACAGTTCATTAGTCTTTTTCTTACATTCCTTCCTCTGCTCCACAGAGGAACAAGTGGGAAATGTTGCAAAAGTTGCTCAGAACCTAAAGCTAATGTACATGGCGGTTAGTTAAACATCTGTAGGTCATTTATAAAGATAATCTTGCCTGTCAGTATCTCTTGGTGTTGTAGCAGTGGAGTTTGGGGTTTTCATGATACCTAGTTTTGTCTCCAAAGTGTTCACCAAAATGACAGGGGAAACAGACCATTTAGACCGAAGCATACCGGGTAGAAAGACTTGGATTTATTGGGCATGGACTTAGTAAAGAGTGTCTTTACAGCTTCAATATGAGATGTTTACCAAAATGAGTGTCTTCTCCATCTGACTCGTAGACCTATTCAAATCAGATTTATTTATACAGTGATATTTATAACATAAAATTGGACAGTCATTATTATATCATCTTTGTCCTCAGTAGAAAGGCATATTTACCTTTTTTGTAAGATCAAGAGACGCTCTAGAAAACCAAAAGAAAATTTTCTTTTAAGAACCCCAAATAATTCATCAACGCTATGTTTAGCAGACTTGCGTTAGCAATGGGCAGAGACAAGGAAATAACAGCTGCTATTTGTGGCTTGAACCCTGGCATACCTGACTGTCTCTAAGAGAGTAACTTGGCTCATCACTATGGCTACAGAATTCTACTTCAGGTTGTGTTCTTTGGATCTCCATGAAGTATGCATAAAGCAGGCATATTTACAGAAAGGTTTCTCTGTCCAGCCAATGAAGAATGATGGGGAATGGATACACCATTCAAGTGATAAGAACTCATTCATCAGTACCATTGGCCTCCTCAGCCTATTAGGTGTTGAAAAGATATGTCCCAGCCATCCCAGAGGACCATGCAGAGATCATCACAGACAGGAGAAGAAGGTTCAAAAGGAGGTTTATTAGTGGGGCCATAGTTTTCCCATGGGAGAGGGAGCTACATGGTGTCTGCACCTTATCCAGGTGGCAGCGTCTCTCTCTGGGGGTAAAGGGGAAGTAGATAGGTAGTGAGTAGGAGTGGCTAATTAGGTATGGGTGGATCTGGGGGCTAGTGGGAGGAGCTGAGGACCTGAGGCTAAGGAAATGCAAACAGGTATAAGAACCTCTGTGGTGTCATCCATGAAGAATAGGAAATGAAGAAAGCCACCTTGGCTTTTTCATTCACATGTTACACAATCTTGTGCAAATCATTTCCCACATATGGCTTTTTACAAACTGGTCATATCATTGTACGTAAGAGCTGGGCAATAACGACTTAGCATCTTAGTCAATTCTCTACTAGCATAAATTCTAAACAGTACCAGATTTTGGGATTTTTTTTTGGGGGGGGGGGGCAAATGAGGCAGACTTGCCCTGCATCCCTCATGGAGTTTCTAGTTCCATGAAGATGACACCAAATGTTAATTTGAAAAGGACTTTCCATGTGGGCTAAGCAAAATCAAGAGGAGTACATTTTGGAGCTTATAACCTAAATCTATGAAATGTTTACAATATGGGAAGTTGTTAAATGGTTTGGTGGTAGAGAAAGAAAACTATACTTATGTTTCAGAAATTCATAATAGAAGAAAATATGCTCCTGAGAAAATCTGTAGGAATGGATACAAAGTTTGTTGGTTGCCTTTTGAATTTCTAAGAATTGATGGATAGGTAGATAAAGGTACACTGGTAGCTGATCTGCTGATATTCCAAATGAAAGAAACATGATATTTTTTTCTTGGTCATGGGGCTTGAACTCTGGGCCTGGGCTCTGTCCCTGTGCTCTTCAGCTCTACTCCCTGAGCCACTTTCTAAACATGATTTTTAATATAGAATGGACAGCCTGTTCTATGATGGTAGTCTACTCTATTCTATGAATAGTGAGAATAAAGTTGAGAACTTCTTGTGTGGAGTGTTTAACAGCTACAGGTAAAAAGTGAGACTAGAAGCCATCTGGTGGTGGCTCAGTTATAATTCTAGCTTCTTAGGAGATTGCAATCTGAAGGTTGGGATTCAAAGCCAGCCTAGGCAGGAACTTCCATGAGTCTCTCACCTTCAATAGCCACCAAAAAGCCAAAGTAGAGCTGTGGCTCAAGTGATAGAAAGCCAGCCTTGAGCGAAAAAGTTAAGGGGCAATGCCCAGGCCTGAGGTCAAGCCCTAGTATGAGCATACACAGAAAGTAGATACTTCTTAAGGTATCCTCTATACTTATGAAATGACTATTTACAAAGTGGGAGTAAATGCCAACAAGCGCAAGTACCCCTCATCCCAAGTGGGAGCAGTACAGATCCTGGTGATGGATTGAGGACGCCCCAGTATGGTGATGGGACGTAAATGTTCATGCTTGCTTTGAGATAGAGCACTCTTCCCCCTGGTGTCAGAGCCTTTGTGTTCCTTTGCTAATCCAGTTGACTTGAGCATATAAAACTCCATGTCTTGCTGTATACATTTTCAATCCGATACAGAGAACAGAAACAGTTTTACCTTAAGAAACTTGAATAAGCAACTTGAGATGGTGAATGTTATGGAAATGAAAATGGCAGATATTCTCCACTTCCTGTGACACAGAACAGGGCACAGTGATGAGGGTGCCCCCACGAATATCCCCAGTAAGTCTTTCTCAGGCCTACTGAATCCAAAAAGGCTGGACATGACATGCTCAGTGACTTTTCTGCTGAGAGTGGACAAGGACAAGTTGCCTTTTGAAGGGGTGTTCTTGTTTCTTCTCTTTTGTCTGCCTTGTTTACAAAATGAAGAAGCTAATTCTTCCAATTCTTACTCTGTGATGCTTGGCTTGGAACTTGAGGCCTTTTCCTTGCTTCATTTAAGCCACTCCTCCAGTTCCTTTTTTTTTTTTTTTGGCTTTTGAGTTATCTTTGGATAGTCTTTTGGGCTGGCCAGCCCTCCCCTTCCTCTATCTCTTCCACCTTTCTCCCTTTTCCTCTGCCCTTTTCACTCTTCTTCCCCTTTAACTCCTTCTCCCCTCCCTCCCCTGCTTTTCATTTGATCAGGTGGTCTCAAGACTGTGCTCCTCCCTACCTCTGTTCCCCAGTATCTGGGAAAACAGAAGTGTGCCACGATGTCCGGCTTCCTTTCCCTTTCTCACTGTAGTAATTCCGTTGGTAATTATGTAAAAGGATACCAATACTACATGGAGTTTCAATTCACTGTAGCTCTTATTCGATGTGTAGGAGCAAGCATTCTTTCAAGGCCACAGTCTGCTCTGCTTCTGACTTGCTTTGTAAGGCTGTAAAATCAACTCTGTGACATGACCCAAATGGAAGCCATCCAAGACCTATCATGAAAAACTGTTTGGGTGCCCTCCTTACCACGTTAGAGACTCTCTGGGTGGTTTGGTGGAAGTGGAGAATGTGAAAACTGTTTATGGATGACTGAGCTGCAGGCTGAAACCCTGAAACCCAGGATATGACTGGCTACACCTAGAAGCATTGCTACCTAACCTGGCGTGCCAAGATGGTGAAGTTTGGTGGGGTGGTTTAAAGTGCCATGGAATTTCACAATGCCCCAATCCCTCCCCAATTTGTGTTAACAATGGTGATTCTTACGTGGAGATAGGAGGAACTGAGCTAAATAGGAGTTTCACTGCTCCACCAGTTTCTTCCCAATTGAATTGCGAGCTATCCCTTGTCTTCTTTGGTGATGGACAAAATCAGTAGAGAAAGCAAATAGTTTCTCCAACCCATCAGCTCTAAGATACCTGAAATGCAGTCAATGTTGCACTTGTGTATAATAGATACAGCCACAGCCATGAACTTTGGGCTAGTATTCCAACAGCTAGAATAAGTGGAATTAATACTGTCATTCAACTTACTGTGGAACTTCTTCCCCTCAAAATTTGGAATTTCTATGAGTACAGGATAATTTGGAATTGCGATGACACTTCTGACGTCATTGCCTCCAGAGATGTCACTGCCTCTTCAGTTGAAGGCCTTATTCTCTTCATGAATGGTAGTTGAAATGTATTCATTTCCCTTCATAATGTGTTCCTTACATTGATCACTAGATTCATGCAGTTTTTGTTATAAGGGCATACTTATAGGCTTTGACACCTAAAATGTAAAAAAAAAATTATAATTTCAATTTATAGGCGTTCTGTTCTTCGTTATGGACATGAAGCTTTAATTCTTGTATTTAAAAATATATTCACACGTTATAAAATACAATGATCATATTTACTCTAATTGAGTTAATTGTATCAAGCTCTGGCTTGTACATTATGGTATAACTGGGAGTCAGAATATATGTCTAGATAGTCTTCTTTGTTATCGGTTCCTCTCGCCTCTTCTCCCACTTTTCTCACCTCTTTTCCTCCTCTTCCTTCTCCCTTTTCTTCCAAAGAGCTCAGTGTTCCTCACTGAACGTGAGGAACCTATTCCTTAATCAGTTCGCACTAGGAAGTTGGGGAAATGCACAATGTAACCCACTGTGATATCATACATCACAAACATCAACATCTCTCACCCCATCTGTCTGCCTTAAAGTCTGAGATTTTTTTAAGCCTTTAAGTCATCCCAGTTTTTGACATGTTTCTGTGCATTTTTTCATTTTTCTTTGTGCTTTTATACTTTTTGTTGCCAGCACCAGGGCTTGTACTCAGGTCCTGAGTGCTATCCCTTAGCCTTTGCACTCAAGGATAGTGTCTACCACTTGAACCACAGCTCTGTTTCCTGATTTTTTGGTGATTAATTGTAGATAAGAGACTTTCTGGTGCATGCTTTCTTTGAACCTTGATTCTCAGAAATCATTCTCTTGAGGATTACAGACATGAGCCACTGGCACCTTGGTCCTTTGAGCTTTTATTCTTCACACATACGCACATAGAGTCTTGTCAACAAGTTGCTGCTGCCATTAACTTTTTAATATAGTTATTGTTAACACTAGAGTTTTGTTGAGCAGTTAATGGTTTAGCTGGGCCAAATAGTATCTGCAACATAACTTTCCCCCAAATTACAATGTCCCTTAGTATCTGAAGTGGGTTGGCTCTACAAACCATGTGGCTAATGAAGTTCTTTTGATATAAAACAGTATAATACTTGCATATAAACTACAAACATCCTTCATATACTTTGTCTTCTCTACATTGCTTACAGTAAGTAATATAATTGAAATAATGTGTAGCTAGATTTTATACCATGTTATAGGGCATTATGACAAGAAAACAGTGTGAATGTGTTTTAGTACAGATGCACTGCTTTTCCCTTAAAGATGTACAATCTGTAATTGGTTGAATTTGCATATGCAGAGTATTTATTTGTGCATTATTTATAGAAACTATGGTGTAAGAAAGTTGGTCTTTGGTAAAATGATGATGGTTCTATGTTGAAACTGAAATGGACACCATGAGGAGACTGTGAGTTTTGTGTCTGCATTTAAATGACAGGCAAGATCTTGAGAAATTACTAATATTGTAGCCAATATTGACTGAGAAATCCAATGCATTTCACAGAGAGAGTGTAAATCTGGCCACATTGTAACGAGTACAACAGAAGGAAAATTGAAAGACTAACTTGTTCCATTGAAATGAATGTCCACTGTCATCAGGTGTTTGAGCAGGGAGTTGTGGATAGCTCTTTGGCCAAGCAAAGCACATTTTATACGTGTCTGGTAGGGACATGCAATAGAATGACACAGCAGCTCTACAAGCTATTGAGCTTTGGTGAGTGATTGTTTTCCCTTCCATATATCGTTTCAAACTATGGGCTTCAAGGAAGTCTGCAACATAAAAAATGACTTTTTGTTTTGACAGACCTGGGGCTTGAACTCAGGGCCTGGGCACTGAGCTTTTGCTCAAGGCTGGCACTCAGCTCTACTCTGAACTATCTGTTGGTTGGAGCTAAGTGTCTTGTGGACTTTTCCTGCCCAGGCTTGCTTTGAACTGTGATCCTCAGATCTCATTTTCTGAGTAGCTAGCATTGTAGGCATAGGCCACCAGTACCTGACTTCCTGACTTTTTCTCCTCTGTCCTTTGTCCTCCTCCTCAGGGCCCCCTTCCTTCCTTCCTCCTCCTTTTTTCATCTTTCTTCTTTTTTCCCCTTTTCTTCATTGCTTTGCTTTCTGAGAGAATTCAATGATCAGCCAACCATGAAATGGGAAAGTGGACCAAATAAGGCTGGATAATTTTATTTGAGCCAAACAGAGGTATTATAATCTATTAAAATATTTAGCCAAACACACTGTATTCGTGACTTTATCTCATAACCCTGCAGATTGTCTGGTAGTTGCCCAGGACCTGAGGCAGGAAGGCGGACCCATGTGCCTGAACTTTCCAGTCATGTCTTTGCAACTGGTAGTTTTTAATAAAAGAAAAACTCTAACATTGTGAAATTACATCAGTGAAGAAAACCATAGCTTTTTATGTTCTTGTATATGCTTTTCTTCTGTGCAATGTTATTCAATGCCCTAAATTTCAGCTACTTTTGAGATATTTTCTTGAATGTTGAGATTAGTCTGGAAATCAGGCTAGGAATAAATGAAATGCTGGTGTGGTAATAAAATTTATGTTACCATTTTATGAATATGAAAATGTCTAATTGTTATAACACAAGGTATCTTTGGATTAAGAAGTCTAGGACATTTTATTCTTTTACACCTTTTTTTTAAAGCAGGAAAACCTTTGCTTCTACCATCAGTCTTGAAGCAGAAATCCCAGAAAAAAGAATTTTATAATCAGTCACAAAGAATTCCTACACGCTTCATGTATCCCTTCCTCATCATTTCCCATTTTCTTAGGAGTTTCCACATTGTTTAATTGTAATCATGTGCAACTAGCATTTTAAAGCTTCACACTGCTTTCACATTTATGGGATATGATGAGAAGATTAAGAATGGTTGAAACTCAAGAGTAAATACAGGAAACTTAAGAGTAGATGTAGAAATGTGACTCCACCAGGCTTTCATGGAGCACACATTACCCCAGTGGGCTTCATGTTGTGGCCATCCATGTATAGAAGAACAAACTAGAAGGTGCACTCTCCCAAACAACCCTCATTCTAGTCAGGCCCCTCTCCTGTACTCTGCTTTGCAATTCTGTAGCAGGAATCTAAACTCTGGTTTCCTTCCATTGCATTGGTGTTGTTTGACCTGACTTTCCCTCAGCTTGGAACTTACGCATATGGGACTCAGGTGGCAGGGCCCTGCCTTTCCAGGACCTGCACTTAGTATTCAATCTATTGTGGAGCAGAGGGATGTTCATGACCCATAGCAAAACACCTCCCACGTCCCATAAAGTGACATGTTGTTTCTATTAAGGGATCATTTTCTTAAGTGAAATCATGACCAGTCATGATGGCATGGAAGTATACAGAGGCCAAGTGACTATGTGTTACTTTAATTACCAAAGAAGTAACTATTATGATTCCATAATGGTTCAAAGAAGAATTTTAAGACTGAAACAGTGGTTTGATTGTTTCTTTAGTTCAGAAGTAATTGAAATGGAATATGTAAATAGAGTCAAAGTGGACTTTTTCCAAGTGAGAAAGAGAAGCCAATTGCACTTCGAAAGAAACTATATGACTATAGCAAGAAAGACATCGCCAGTTAACAAATATTTATTTTCCTTTGCTATTCTCTGCTATTTATCCTGTTACATAGTAGTGGAATGAATTAGGAAGAGAGTGATGTAGAGTGCATGGTTTTCCATTGCAACACAAACTCTATCTATCTATCTATCTATCTATCTATCTATCTACCTACCTACCTACCTACCTACCTATATTTTTGCTGTTCCCGGGGTTTGAACTCAGGCTTGGACACAGTCCCTGAGCTTTTTTTGCTTAAGGCTAGCACTCTGTCACTTGAGCAATAGCTCTACTTCCAGCTTTTTGGTGGTTAATTGAAGAGAAGAGTCTCACAGAGTTTTCTGTCCAGGCTGGGTTAGAACCTCGATCTCAGATCTCAGCCTCCTGAATAGCTAGGATTACTGGCTACAGCCACTGGCTTCCAGCTTACTTTCCCTATAGTCTTAAACTATATAGGAATCAACTCTTTGGTAAGCTTTTTTTCGATTTTTATGTTTATATTACTAATGATTATTTTGTCTCTATTTCCCTGTCTTATGATTATTTAATTATAAGACAATTGTTTATTTTTTATTTGATTAGTTATTTAAAGGACGGGTCTTTGGGGCTTTATATCATAGGATCCAAAGGTAGCACTAATGTCTGTGAACCTTAAAATTATACTACCACTTTTTTGATGACCAAAGCTCATTAGAAACTGGAGCTGTGGCTCAGGCCTGTAATCCAGATCCTCATGAGTTTTGGAGGATTGTGCTTTGAAACCCGCCCTGGGCAGGGAAGTCCATGACATCCATCCTCCATGAACCACCAAAGTACCAGAAATTGTGCTATTTCTCATGGGGTAGCAGGCCAGTATGGAGTGACAAAGCTAAGGGACATAGCCCAGTCTCTGAGTTCAATTTTCAGTGCTGGCTCAAAAACCAAAACCCCACCAAAACACAACTGACCTGAAAGACTCTAGTCCCTGTGCGTAGGAAACTAATAATTTGTCCTACTACTGTGAAGGGAAGAGCTTCTGAGTTCTTACAAAAACTATCTTTAAGTATTTGTGCAAAGGAGTTGCCATTTGACAAAGCAGTTTATGAATATGGCCCATCTTAACCCACCTCACCCCTTTCAACATTCTTGCCCCTCCTTCCTCTGCCCAGCCCCTTCCCGTTTTCTTACTTTTGTAGTATGTACAATGAATTCTTGACTACAATTCCCCCCTTCCCCTTCATTTGTCTCCCGCTCTCCCCTTGCCCCCCACTTGATGAGCTGCTGTTTTTTCACCCTTATGCTTTGGGAAGTAATGATAAGCACCACCCCCCGCCGCCAGTACTTCCTCAGAACTTTCTAGATTCCTAAGAGTGGTCATTGTAAATGTCTAACACAAGAATAAATAGGATAGCAAGTTATGAGAGGGTTTAAAGACATGCTTTAATCATAATCTTTGTGATTCGAGTAAAGAAATGTTGTTGAATAAAGACACTGCACATTCTGTTGGATATTTCTCACAGAGGTGAACACAGTGCTGTCCCAACTCTTTTACTATATTTAAGTTTTTGGCTCATCACTGGTATTTGTTTCATAATCTAACAAAAGATCACGTGTCTCTTGCTAGCAAAAGCTGCAGAGGAGGGAATGCTTATTCTATGAGTAGAGAGAGAAGGAAGGCTGGAGAGATGTTTGTGCTTGTGGAGAAGCTTATTTTATTTTATTTTTTAATAAACGCAGGCCATGTTTGCCACCTCCCGAATTTTGCGCTACTCTTTTCCGCTGTCCTAGCTTTGACTTAGTTTGTTTTATGTTCTCGTTTGGTTAGTTCCTTGAACATCCCATCTAATTTACATCTTATTCATTTTTGTGTTGCAGCTTCTGACAACTGTCCTTGAGTCCACACTTCTCTAGATTTTTTATACCTAGCAGCCATTTGGCTTCTACTTTTCCTGATCTCTCTCTCCTCTCTCACTACCTGTGCCTAATGTTGAGGTTATAGTATCCAAAATAGCTCAGGCCTCAGCCACCTTGGTGTGTTCATGCTATCTGTCCCTACCTGCCTCAGTGTCTGTACCTTTTGGCTGGTTTCACTCAGATTATGGCCAGAGAATGGCTGAAGTAAATAACAGGAAGGAAGAAAGGAAATGTATGGTGATTAGCAGTTCTTTGAGGGAAATGTTTACCTTTATTCACAAACAGTGTATGTGTTGGTAGTTTTCCTATTGCCAGAGAAAGAGAGTGTTGATTCTAAATGTTAGTTTTTAACATGAGAATCTTAAGCATTATATGTTATAACTCTCAGAAATGTTAGGTGTTTCAGAATCATTAAAAAATATTTATTGTCTTTTTTCTCCTTTATTGTCAAAGTGAAGTACAGAGGGGTTACAGTTTCATATATAATGCAGTGAGTACATTTCTTGTCAAATATGTTAGCTCCTCCTCCCCTCCACATGCCTACCTCTTCCCTCCTGCTTCCCCTTCCACCCACGAGTTGTACGGTTGGTTTACACCAAATGGTTTTGTGAGTATTGTGTTTGGAGTTGTTTGTATTTTTATCCTTTGTCTATTGATTTTGATATTTACTTTCTCTTCTCTAGCTCTAATACACGTATATACAGTATCCAGGGTGCTCAGATGAGATACAGTGATAGTGGGGGTAAAACCACAGGAAGGGAATACGAGAGAAAATAAAAAGGGTACGGATTCATATCGCATGTTGAAATAATTACAATAATGATATACCACTTGTTTTCATAACATGGAGCTCATTTCACTTAGCATCATCTTAAGTGTCCATAAGGGCATAGCTATTGGGCTATTATGACTTCGGCTTTGACTAGCCTAAACATGTACTAATTATTCCAAAAAAAATTTACTATGTGAAGTGAGCCAGACCTAAAGAAACATAGACTGTATTGCTTTCCTCATAGGAAAAACATTTTTTTTTCTTATTTATTGTCAAAGTGATGTACAGAGAGGTTACAGTTGCATATGTTAGGCATTGGATACATTCTTATACTGTTTGTTACCTCCTCCCTCACTTACCCTCCCCTCCCCCCTGCCCCCTCTCCCCCCCAGAGTTGTTCACTTGGCTTACACCAAGCAGTTTTGAAAGCATTGCCTTTGTAGTCGTTTGTCTTTTTATCTTGTATCTCTCGGTTTTGGTATTCCCTTTCACTTTCCTAATTCTAATACCAGTATATACAGTTTCCAAAGTACTCAAATAAGATAAACTGATAGTGAAGGTACAACCGCAGGAAGGGGATACAAGAGCATCATCAACAGTAGAAGCTACGTTACACATGGCATGTTGAAAGTAATTACAGCAGTGATATAACAGTTGTTTCCATAAAATGGAGGTTGTTTCACTTAGCCTCATCTTATGTGTTCATAAGAGTATTGCTGTTGGGCTCTTGTGATCCTCTGCTGTGACTAGCCTAAACCTGAGCTAACTATTCCCTATGAGAATAGGGAATCCTATTCATAGCATAGAATCCATGTTTCTTTGGGTCTGGCTCACTTCACTTAGGGATAATTTTTTTCCAAGTCCTTTCATTTCCTTACAAATGCGGCAATGTCATTCTTTGAGACAGAGGTATGAAATTCCATTGTGTATATGTACCACATTTTCCTGATCCATTCATCTACTGAGCGTTACTGGGTGGGATCCATATTTTAGCTATGCCAAATTGTGCTGTGATGAATATTGTTGTGCTGGTGGCTTTTGTGTGTTCTTCTCTGTGGTCTTTGGGTAGATGCCAAATGTGGGGCTGCTGGATCATAAGGGAGCTCTATGTTTACCTTCTGAGAAATCTCCATACCACTTGCTAGAGTGGCTGAACAAGTTTACATTCCCACCAACGATGAAGTAGGGTTCCCTTTTGTCCACATCCCTCCAACATTTATTATTGTTAGTTTTCTTGATATAGGTCATTCTTACTGGGGTGAGATGGAATCTCAGTGTTGTTTTGATTTGCCTTTCCTTTTATGGCCAGAGATGTAGAGCACTTTTTCATATGACTCTTGGCCATTCTCATTTCCTCATCAGAGAAGTCTCTTTGTAAGTCTTTAGCCCACTTGTTGAGGGGGCTGTTGGTTCTTTGCGGTTTTGTTTTGGAGGAATTTAATTTTTTGTAGTTCTGCATATATTTTAGATATGAGGTCTTTGTTCATTGTATGCTGATAAAGATCTTTTCCCAATCTGTAGGCTTTCCATTCATCTTGTGAGCTATGTCCTTTGCCCTGCAGAAGCTCAGCAATTTGATGCAATCCCATTTGCTCGTCCTTTTTGTGATTTTGTAGCATTTATGGCTCTTTGTTAAGGCAGGTCTGTCCTGTGCCAAGGAGCCCAAGTGTTTCTCCTACTTCTTTTAGTGCTTTCAAGGTATCTGTTATAATTTCAAGATCTTTGATCCATGTGGAATTGATTTTGGTGCAGGATGATATATAAGGATCTAATTTTGCTTTTGTTGTGGTGTTGAACCAGTTTTTCCATCACCATTTGTTAAAGAGGCTATCTTTCTTCCATCGTATTTTTTTAGCTCCTCTATCAAAGATTAAGGGGGCTTAGTTCTGTGTGTTCACTGCTGGATCTTCAATTCTGTTCCATTGGTCTTCAGGCCTGTTCCATTGCCATTCCAAGCTGTTTTTTATACCTATAGCTTTATAATACAGCTTGAAGTTTGGTATTGTAATTCCTCCGGCATTGTTCTTTCTGCTTAGGATTGTTTTTGCTAGTCGGGGGGTCATTTATTTTTCCATATAAATTTCTGGATTGCTTCCTCAATTTCATTAAAAAATGGTGTTGGGATATTAGTGGGTATTGCATGGAATTTGTAGATAGCTTTTGGCAATATTGCCATTTTGACTATATTAATCTTCCCAATCGAGGAGCATGGGAGGTTTTTTCCATTTCCTTAGTTCTTTTTTTTTTTTTCAAATGTTTATTATCAAAGTGATGTACAGAAAGGTTACAGTTTCATATTTTAGGCACTGGATACATTTCTTGTACAGTTTGTTACCTTGTCCCTCATACCCCTCTCCCTCCTCCCCCTTTTCTTTCCCCCCCCCCCCCACGGAGATGTTCAGTTCACTTACACCAAACAGTCTAATCATAGAGGTCTTTCACTTCTTTGGTTAAGGTTATTTCTAGGTATTTTATGTTTTTGAGACTATTGCAAAGGGGAGTTGCTTTCCTGACTTCAGCCTCTGTCTTCGTGTTATTAGCATATAGAAAGGCTGTTGATTTTCGAGGGTTTATTTTATATCCTGCAACTTTGCCAAAGTTTTGGATCTGCTCTAGTAGCTAGGGAGTAGAGTCTATGGTGTTTGTTAGGTATAGGATCATGTAATCTGCAAAGAGAGAAAGCTAACTTCATCTTTTCCTATTTGGATCCCCTTTTTGTTTTCTTCTTGCCTAATTGCTCTGGCTAGGAATGTTAAAGAGGAGGGGAGAGAGCAGACATCTCAATCTTGCTCCTGATTTTCAAAGGAATGCTTTGGCTTTACACCATTTAGAATTATGCTTGCTGTTGGTTTGTAATAAACTGCCTTTATTATATTCAGGAATGTTCCTTGGAATCCCAATTTCTCCAGATTTTATCATAATGGGTACTGGATTTTATCGAACGCCTTTTCTGCATCCAGAGATATAACCATGTGGTTCTTTACCTTGCTCTGGTTGATGTGGTGGATTACATTAATTGACTTGCGTATATTGAACCAACTTTGCATCCCTGGGATGGATCCAGTTTGAACATGGTGTATGATATTTTTGATGACCTGTTGAAGTCGATTGGACAGAATTTTGTTGAGAATTTTTGCATCTATGTTCATCAGGGAAATCGTTCTATAGTTCTGTTTTGTTGATGAGTCCCTGCCTGGTTTTGGGATGAGGGCTATACTGGCTTCATAGAATAAGTCTGGTAGTGAACGTTCTCTTTCAATTTCATTGAAGATTTTGAAAAATATTGGTGTGACTTCTGTTTTGAAAGCCTTGTAGAATTCTGCTGTGAATCCATCTGGACATGGGCTTTTCTCTGATGGGAAATCACTTATTGCTGTTTCTATTTCAAGGCTGGGTATGAGTCTGTTTTAGAAGGTTTAAATCTTCATGGTTGAGTTTGGGGGTATCAATTTTTTCTAGAAAATCATCCATTTCTTCCAGGTTCTCGAATTTGTTGGCACAAAGGTTTGCAAAATAGTCCCTTATTGTGTTCTGAATTTTGGTTGTTTCTGTGGTGATGTTACATGTTTTATCTCGGATCTTGTTTATGTGGGTGTGCTGCCATCGTTTTTTGGTCAGGTTTGCTAGGAATTTGACTATCTTGTTAATATTCTCAAAGAACCAAGTCTTTGTTTTGTTGATTGTTGCGATGGTTATTTTTCTCCCTCTCAAGTATATTTAATTCTGATTCGATTTTAATTATTTGCTTCCATCTATTGACTTGGGGGTATGGCTTCTTGTTCTCTTTTGAGAAGATTAAGGTGATTCCGTAAGTTGTTGAGTTGCTGTTTATCCAGATTGTTGGTGTAGGCACTCAGATATAAATTTTCGTCTGAGTACTGCCTTTGCTGTGTCCCCAAAGGAGGTGGTACTTTGTGCACTCACCTTGGTTGAATGCCATAAATATTGAATTACTGGTCTAATTTCTTCAATGACCCACTGATGGTTCAGCAGTGTGTTGCTTAGTCTCCATGGATTGTATCATTTTGTGTGGTGGCTGTTTGAGTTGAGCTTTAATTTTACTCTATTGTGGTCTGAGGGAAGGCAGGGAATGATTTTGATACTTCTGAATTTGTACAGATTTTCTTTGTGCCCTAAGATGTGATATATTTTGGAGAATGTTTCATGGGCTGCTGAAAAAGAATGTGTATTCTGGTATTGCTTGATGGAATATTCTGTAGATGTTGGTTAAGTCTAGTTGGTCTATGCAGTTGATTAGTTCTGTGGATTCTTTGGTCAGTTTTTGGCCTGTTGGTCTGTCCAGAGGTGGACAGTGGAGTGTTAAAGTCTCAACAATCAATGTGTTTGGGACTATGAGTGATTTTAGAGTCGAGTAGTGGTTGGTTTGATGAAGTTGGGTTCTCCTGTATTTGGTGTGTGGATATTTAAGATGGTTATATCCTCCCTGTAGGAGACATCGCCTTTATTAGTATGTAGTAACCTTCTTTGTCTCTTCTTACATTTTTCATTTGAAGTCGATTTTATCTGATGCTAGAATTCCACTCCAGCCTGCATTTGGGGGCCATTTATTGGTAGATTTTATTCCAGCCTTTAACCTTTAGAAGAAGTTTGCCTTTTGCTAGATAGATGTGTCTCTTGGAGGCAGCAGAAAGACGGATCTTGATGTTTGATCCAAGTAATGAGCCTATGTCGTTTGAATGAAGAATTAAGTCCATTAATGTTGAGAGTTAGGTTTTGAGAGATGATCATTTGTCCTTTCATTGTAGCTATCTTGTTAAAAGCTGTGTCTTCCCCAATTCTTGATCTAATATTCTGGTTTTCTATTTAGGGTTCATTTCTCTGTCTGTATTGGGATCTTGATTATTTTCCCTGTATAGTACATCTTTGAGGATTTTCTGTAAAGCTGGTTTGTGGAGATACATTGTTTCAGTTTTTCCTTCCTGTGGAAGACTTTTATTTGACCTTCAGCTATGAATGAGAGTTTAGCTGGGTACAGCATTCTTGGTTGATATTTATTATTATTTAGGGTTTGGCATACCTCATTCCAGGATCTCCTTGCTTTCATGGTCTCTGCTGAGAAGTCTGGGGTAATTCTGCTTGCTTTTCCTTTATTTGTGATTACTTTCTTCTCCGTAACATCTTTAAGGATTCTTTCCTTGGACTCTACTGATCCTGTTATGATCACAATGTGTCAGTGGGTTGTCCTATTCTGATCTGGTCGCTTTGGGGTTCTAAATGCTTCTTGTATCTGTATTGGCCTACCTTCCTGGATAGTTGGGAAGTTCTTGGCTAATATTCTGTTAAATAGGTTGCATATTCCATTAACTTCTTTCTCCTGGTTTTTCTCAATTCCTATTCTCCTCAAATAGTGCTTCCTGCTTGTGTCTTGAGCTCCTGGAGTGATCTGTTTTATCGATTGGATTGGTTTTGTATTTTTGTGTGACATTTCTCCATAGATTCTAGGGAATCTTCAGCTCCTGAGATTTGATCCTCTGCTTCACCTACTTGAGACTGTAGGCTAGTTACTTGATTTTGAATCTCTTTTCCTTCAGACTGGTCTTTCCTGATGATTTCCATGTCCTTGCTAGAAGTATCTCTTAGGTCCTGCATGGACATCTTTACATTATTAATTTGGTTTTGAGTGCTGTCTCTCAAATCTTTTAGCTGGGTAGTTATCTTTTCATATGACTCTTGAAGTTCATTTATCTTTCTCTTTGTTGAGGCCATGAAATCATCTATTACTTTATGGATGGATTGATGTATGGATGGATTCAAACTTTTCATTTAACATGTTTATCAGTATACTTTGTAGAGCATTTTGAGGGTTTCTCTTCTATGTCTTTGATTGACTGCTCTGCTTCCCTGCTTGTTTTGAGTGGGAGATATGACTGCATTGTTTGCCTTCTTGTGTTTCTTCTGCCCATTTGCATTGGAATGCCTATCTAAGAGCACCTGTGAGCACTGTTTAAGACCCAAGCAGACCTTAACAGCACTGTTGTGTAAATCTAGAAGTTCACAATTATACACAGATACTTGGTATAAATGTATATAAAATTAGATTTGGTGTTCCTAAAAATACAATTTCAAAATAACAACCAATCCTGTATTCAATAGTTAATAAGTACTGTTAAAATACTATGAGCTGGATTTCTCTATAAACCACTTTGATAACTTGGATTGAACAGGGATATCCTCTATTCCAATAACCCAGCAAATGATATTCATAGGCAGCATCATCACTGTCATGCAGATCTCCAAGAGCAGAGGCAGCTTGGCATCAAGTACGGAGACCTTTGTGTAGCGGACAGCACAAGAGGGGAGCCTTCGCCATATGATTGGTTTCCGGGAACTTCAAAAAACAAGTAACGTGTAAACACTTTGAACTCCCTCTGTCCAACCTCATACCTGACACACTCATGCAACCGCACATGAACAAAAAATTCCTCACAGGCGAGCCGACTCTCTCTCTCTCTCTTTCTCTCTCTTCCTCCCCGCCACCCCCCACATGCTCACTATAACACACTGTGCCGGGTCCTCCTGGATCTACATCCACATACCTATTTGCACATATGCAGACTTAGGCTTAGGAAGCACACTCTTGTACAGCATCAGGAACACACGCATGTAGCAAGCAGGGGCACACACACGCACACGTGAGCACACCCAGTACACAGTGGCTTGGAAGGTGCTAAGGGGTTTTCGAGGAATGTGTCCTACTTGCTCAAGTCCAGAGTGTTGTCTTGTGGTGGGCGTGGCTAAGGAGCCCAGCGCTGCTTACTGGACAGTCCATTGGCACTTGGGGCCTCCCCCTGCTGTCCTCACCAGTCTCCCATTCCCTGAACCATGCAGCTTCGGAGACCTGGGTAGCAACAAACTCTTCGGGAAAGCAATCAAGGCAGAAATGTCAATGTAACAGGACCACATGATTACGCCCCAGTAGTGCCCCAACCAAGGATGGCATTCGTTACCCCTCAGGTCTACACCCTAAAGCACAGCGCTGCGGCGCAGAGAATGGGGCAGGGCCTGTGCCCCAGAATCCCTTGCCTCTTCTCCCTTCTACTTGGTCCCAGGGTGGTGGGGGCGCCCAACCTGGCCTTCCTAGCCACCACCTGCCATCTGCAGCTGAGTTCCTGAGGCTAGTCACCTACACACATACCTCCTTTGCTGATAACTCCCTCCGAGTTCTCTCTCCTAGCCCTCCTGTCCCTGCCTTGCTGCCTCTTGACTGCTTTCAACTCACACATGCCTCTGCGTCACTGCCTCTTTGCCTCTGCCTCTGCTTCCCAATTTCCCCCTCCTCCTCTTGAGGTTCACAGGCTGCACACCTCCCCATGCACCTCTTCACTTCTTCTGGGGAAATTACAACTGCCTCACCCTGCCTAGCCCTTCTTATCTTCTCCAAATCTCCCTCTGCTCTCACCCTCTGCACACCTGGGATCTCTCAGTCCTCTGGTGAACACCAATCCCCATTTATCTAATCTGTTGTCTGCCTGCTCTGTGCCCAAGCCACTCTGCTCCTTTTCTGTGCACAGGAGGTTTGTGACAAAGGTAGGAGGGGAAGCGGCACTCCTTTCCTGCCTTCTGGTTTTATGACTGACATCCGATTGGTCTGGAAACGGCCTCTGCCCCCTTGGCCAAGACCACCTGAGACCTTGCCTGGCTTGCTAGGCAGCAGCCCTGTGTTTTTCTGAGCAGGAAGGACTGCACATATGCGACCCACTATGCAGAAAAGCCTCCAGGGGGTGGCCGGATGTTTTG
>NW_025961446.1:0-56723 GCF_023159225.1 Perognathus longimembris pacificus
AGGAAGTAGCAGGCAGGGATCTGGGTCAGAGAGGCCAAGGCAAGCGGGAAGACAATAGTTAAGCAGACACTAGCGCAGAAAGGAGATGCCCAGATTCGCTGACCTGCTAACCTTGTATCTCCCTTATGCTCTGAGCAAGAGAGATGAGGTTGATTGTGAGAGAGGTGGCGGATCCATACACCAGCCACTTCCAGGACTGGCAAGGGCAGAGGCGGTGGGGAGCTGTGTCACACGGGTTCAACCAGGATGTGGAAGATGGAGCAGGAGGGGAGGTGGAAAGTGTATTTGCCTAGGACCCTGGCCCAAGCCGTTCCCAGCAGAATGGTCAGGGGAGGGATGTGCGGCTCTACACATCCTGTGCATCCCCGAAGGCCTGTGAGAACTAGTGAGAACTTACAGCAAACCCCCAAGGGGCCCTGTGCCCTTTTTGCTATGGCAACTCCAGTTGGAACACTGGCTCAAGTCAGCAGGAGGCGCCTAGTACCTGGCCATGTCACAGAGCTCCAAATCATATGGGCACTGCCCAGAGGCTTCCCAGCACCCCAGGTGCAAATGCACTGTTAGTGAGGCACCAGAGGCCCTGCTGCCTGTGAGCACCAACTGCCTACCTCTAAGCAGCCTCACTACCCCTCCCTTAAGGCTGTTCCTGTTGGAATGCAAATGAAAGCACACATCAACAAAGTGGGCAAGGAATGGAGAAACAAAACATCCGGCCACCCCCTGGAGGCTTTTCTGCATAGTGGGTCGCATATGTGCAGTCCTTCCTGCTCAGAAAAACACAGGGCTGCTGCCTAGCAAGCCAGGCAAGGTCTTCAGGTGGTCTTGGCCAAGGGGGCAGAGGCCGTTTCCAGACCAATCGGATGTCAGTCATAAAACCAGAAGGCAGGAAAGGAGTGCCGCTTCCCTCCTACCTTTGTCACAAACCTCCTGTGCACAGAAAAGGAGCAGAGGGGCTTGGGCACAGAGCAGGCAGACAACAGATTAGATAAATGGGGATTGGTGTTCACCAGAGGACTGAGAGATCCCAGGTGTGCAGAGGGTGAGAGCAGAGGGAGATTTGGAGAAGATAAGAAGGGCTAGGCCAGGGTGAGGCAGTTGTAATTTCCACAGAAGAAGTGAAGAGGTGCATGGGGAGGTGTGCAGCCTGTGAACCTCAAGAGGAGGAGGGGGAAATTGGGAAGCAGAGGCAGAGGCAAAGAGGCAGTGACGCAGAGGCATGTGTGAGTTGAAAGCAGTCCAGAGCAGCAAGGCAGGGACAGGAGGGCTAGGAGAGAGAACTCGGAGGGACTTATCAGCAAAGGAGGTATGTGTGCAGGGGACAAGCCTCAGGAACTCAGCTGCAGATGGCAGGTGGTGGCTAGGAAGGCCAGGTTGGGCGCCCCACCACCCTGGGACCAAGTAGAAGGGAGAAGAGGCAAGGGATTCTGGGGCACAGGCCTGTCCCATTCTCTGCGCGCAGCGCTGGGCTTTAGGGTGTAGACTTTAGGGGTAACGAATGCCATCCTTGGTTGGGGCACTACTGGGGCGTAATCATGTGGTCCTGTTACATTGACATTTCTGCCTTGATTGCTTTCCCGAAGAGTTTGTTGCTACCCCAGGTCTCCGAAGCTGCATGGTTCAGGGAATGGGACACTGGTGAGGACAGCAAGGGGAGGCCCAAGTGACAATGGACTGTCCAGTAAGCAGCGCTGGGCTCCTTAGCCACGCCCACCACGAGAACATCACCCTGGACTTGAGCAAGTAGGACACAGTCCTCGAAAACCCCCTTACACCTTCCAAGCCACTGTGTACTGGGTGCGCTCACGTGTGCGTGTGTGTGCCCCTGCTTGCCTACATGCGTGTGTTCCTGATGCTGTACAAGAGTGTGCTTCCTAAGCCTAAGTCTGCATATGTGCAAATAGGTATGTGGATGTAGATCCAGGAGGACCCGGCACAGTGTGTTATAGTGAGCATGTGGGGGTGGCGGGGAGGAGAGAGAGAAAGAGAGAGAGAGAGAGTTGGCTCGCCTGTGAGGAATTTTTTGTTCATGTGCGGTTGCAGGAGTGTGTCAGGTATGAGGTTGGACAGAGGGAGTTCAAAGTGTTTACACGTTACTTGTTTTTTGAAGTTCCTGGAAACCAATCATATGGCGAAGGGCTCCCCTCTTGTACTGTCCGCTACACAAAGGTCTCCGTACTTGATGCCAAGCTGCCTCTGCCCTTGGAGATCTGCATGACAGTGATGATGCTGCCTATGAATATCATTGCTGGGTGCTAGTGTGCCTTGGTCACGGCAGGGAGGGTCAGATATCCCTTTCCCTGGTGTCTTAGCAGAGCTTCCTGAAGGAGCCTAAAACATATGGCTGTGAGCCACGGGCACCCAGGATTGCCAGCTCCTGCCTCTAGCCAGTATAATCCTTGGCTGCTCAATACAGGAAGTAGCAGGCAGGGATCTGGGCCCAGAGAGGCCAAGGCAAGCGGGAAGACAAGAGTTAAGCAGACACTAGCGCAGAAAGGAGATGCCCAGGTTCGCTGACCTGCTAACCTTGTATCTCCCTTATGCTCTGAGCAAGAGAGATGAGGTTGATTGTGAGAGAGGTGGCGGATCCATACACCAGCCACTTCCAGGACTGGCAAGGGCAGAGGCGGTGGGGAGCTGTGTCACACGGGTTCAACCAGGATGTGGGAAGATGGAGCAGGAGGGGAGGTGGAAAGTGTATTTGCCTAGGACCCTGGCCCAAGCCGTTCCCAGCAGAATGGTCAGGGGAGGGATGTGCGGCTCTACACATCCTGTGCATCCCCCGAAGGCCTGTGAGAACTAGTGAGAACTTACAGCAAACCCCCAAGGGGCCCTGTGCCCTTTTTGCTATGGCAACTGCAGTTGGAACACTGGCTCAAGTCAGCAGGAGGCGCCTAGTACCTGGCCATGTCACAGAGCTCCAAACCATATGGGCACTGCCCAGAGGCTTCCCAGCACCCCAGGTGCAAATGCACTGTTAGTGAGGCATCAGGAGGCCCTGCTGGCCTGTGAGCACCAACTGCCTACCTCTAAGCAGCCTCACTACCCCTCCCTTAAGGCTGTTCCTGTTGGAATGCAAATGAAAGCACACATCAACAAAGTGGGCAAGGAATGGAGAAACAAAACATCCGGCCACCCCCTGGAGGCTTTTCTGCATAGTGGGTCGCATATGTGCAGTCCTTCCTGCTCAGAAAAACACAGGGCTGCTGCCTAGCAGCCAGGCAAGGTCTTCAGGTGGTCTTGGCCAAGGGGGCAGAGGCCGTTTCCAGACCAATCGGATGTCAGTCATAAAACCAGAAGGCAGAAAGGAGTGCCGCTTCCCTCCTACCTTTGTCACAAACCTCCTGTGCACAGAAAAGGAGCAGAGGGGCTTGGGCACAGAGCAGGCAGACAACAGATTAGATATATGGGGATTGGTGTTCACCAGAGGACTGAGAGATCCCAGGTGTGCAGAGGGTGAGAGCAGAGGGAGATTTGGAGAAGATAAGAAGGGCTAGGCCAGGGTGAGGCAGTTGTAATTTCCCCAGAAGAAGTGAAGAGGTGCATGGGGAGGTGTGCAGCCTGTGAACCTCAGGAGGAGGAGGGGGAAATTGGGAAGCAGAGGCAGAGGCAAAGAGGCAGTGACGCAGAGGCATGTTTGAGTTGAAAGCAGTCCAGAGCAGCAAGGCAGGGGACAGGAGGGCTAGGAGAGAGAACTCGGAGGGACTTATCAGCAAAGGAGGTATGTGTGCAGGGGACAAGCCTCAGGAACTCAGCTGCAGATGGCAGGTGGTGCCTAGGAAGGCCAGGTTGGGCGCCCCACCACCCTGGGACCAAGTAGAAGGGAGAAGAGGCAAGGGATTCTGGGGCACAGGCCTGCCCCATTCTCTGCGCGCAGCGCTGGGCTTTAGGGTGTAGACCTGAGGGGTAACGAATGCCATCCTTGGTTGGGGCACTACTGGGGCGTAATCATGTGGTCCTGTTACATTGACATTTCTGCCTTGATTGCTTTCCTGAAGAGTTTGTTGCTACCCAGGTCTCCGAAGATGCATGGTTCAGGGAATGGGACACTGGTGAGGACAGCAAGGGGAGGCCCAAGTGACAATGGACTGTCCAGTAAGCAGCGCTGGGCTCCTTAGCCACGCCCACCACGAGAATAACACCCTGGACTTGAGCAAGTAGGACACAGTCCTCGAAAACCCCTTAGCACCTTCCAAGCCACTGTGTACTTGTTGCACTCACGTGTGCGTGTGTGTGCCCCTGCTTGCCTACATGCGTGTGTTCCTGATGCTGTACAAGAGTGTGCTTCCTAAGCCTAAGTCTGCATGTGTGCAAATAGGTATGTGGATGTAGATCCAGGAGGACACGGCACAGTGTGTTATAGTGAGGCATGTGGGGGTGGCGGGGAGGAAGAGAGAGAAAGAGAGAGAGAGAGAGTCGGCTCGCTGTGAGGAATTTTTTGTTCATGTGCGGTTGCATGAGTGTGTCATGTATGAGGTTGGACAGAGGGAGTTCAAAGTGTTTACACGTTACTTGTTTTTTGAAGTTCCCAGAAATCAATCATATGGCGAAGGCTCCGCTCTTGTGCTGTCCGCTACACAAAGGTCTCCGTACTTGATGCCAAGCTGCCTCTGCCCTTGGAGATCTGCATGACAGTGATGATGCTGCCTATGAATATCATTGCTGGGTGCTAGTGTGCCTTGGTCACGGCAGGGAAGGGTCAGATATCCCTTTCCTGGTGTCTTAGCAGAGCTTCCTGAAGGAGCCTAAAACATATGGCTGTGAGCCACGGGCACCAGGATTGCCAGCTCCTGCCTCTAGCCAGTATAATCCTTGGCTGCTCAATAGCAGGAAGTAGCAGGCAGGGATCTGGGCCAGAGAGGCCAAGGCAAGCGGGAAGACAAGAGTTAAGCAGACACTAGCGCAGAAAGGAGATGCCCAGATTCGCTGACCTGCTAACCTTGTATCTCCCTTATGCTCTGAGCAAGAGAGATGAGGTTGATTGTGAGAGAGGTGGCGGATCCATACACCAGCCACTTCCAGGACTGGCAAGGGCAGAGGCGGTGGGGAGCTGTGTCACACGGGTTCAACCAGGATGTGGGAAGATGGAGCAGGAGGGGAGGTGGAAAGTGTATTTGCCTAGGACCCTGGCCCAAGCCGTTCCCAGCAGAATGGTCAGGGGAGGGATGTGCGGCTCTACACATCCTGTGCATCCCCGAAGGCCTGTGAGAACTAGTGAGAACTTACAGCAAACCCCCAAGGGGCCCTGTGCCCTTTTTGCTATGGCAACTCCAGTTGGAACACTGGCTCAAGTCAGCAGGAGGCGCCTAGTACCTGGCCATGTCACAGAGCTCCAAACCATATGGGCACTGCCCAGAGGCTTCCCAGCACCCCAGGTGCAAATGCACTGTTAGTGAGGCACCAGGAGGCCCTGCTGGCCTGTGAGCACCAACTGCCTACCTCTAAGCAGCCTCACTACCCCTCCCTTAAGGCTGTTCCTGTTGGAATGCAAATGAAAGCACACATCAACAAAGTGGGCAAGGAATGGAGAAACAAAACATCCGGCCCCCCCCCTGGAGGCTTTTCTGCATAGTGGGTCGCATATGTGCAGTCTTCCTGCTCAGAAAAACACAGGGCTCCTGCCTAGCAAGCCAGGCAAGGTCTTCAGGTGGTCTTGGCCAAGGGGGCAGAGGCCGTTTCCAGACCAATCGGATGTCAGTCATAAAACCAGAAGGCAGGAAAGGAGTGCCGCTTCCCTCCTACCTTTGTCACAAACCTCCTGTGCACAGAAAAGGAGCAGAGGGGCTTGGGCACAGAGCAGGCAGACAACAGATTAGATAAATGGGGATTGGTGTTCACCAGAGGACTGAGAGATCCCAGGTGTGCAGAGGGTGAGAGCAGAGGGAGATTTGGAGAAGATAAGAAGGGCTAGGCCAGGGTGAGGCAGTTGTAATTTCCCCAGAAGAAGTGAAGAGGTGCATGGAGAGGTGTGCAGCCTGTGAACCTCAAGAGGAGGAGGGGAAATTGGGAAGCAGAGGCAGAGGCAAAGAGGCAGTGACGCAGAGGCATGTGTGAGTTGAAAGCAGTCCAGAGCAGCAAGGCAGGGACAGGAGGGCTAGGAGAGAGAACTCGGAGGGAGTTATCAGCAAAGGAGGTATGTGTGCAGGGGACAAGCCTCAGGAACTCAGCTGCAGATGGCAGGTGGTGGCTAGGAAGGCCAGGTTGGGCGCCCCACCAACCTGGGACCAATTAGAAGGGAGAAGAGGGCAAGGGATTCTGGGGCACAGGCCTGCCATTCTCTGCGCTCAGCGCTGGGCTTTAGGGTGTAGACCTGAGGGGTAACGAATGCCATCCTTGGTTGGGGCACTACTGGGGCGTAATCATGTGGTCCTGTTACATTGACATTTCTGCCTTGATTGCTTTCCCGAAGAGTTTGTTGCTACCCAGGTCTCCGAAGCTGCATGGTTCAGGGAATGGGAGACTGGTGAGGACAGCAGGGGGAGGCCCAAGTGCCAATGGACTGTCCAGTAAGCAGCGCTGGGCTCCTTAGCCCACGCCCACCACAAGAACAACACCCTGGACTTGAGCAAGTAGGACACAGTCCTCGAAAACCCCTTAGCACCTTCCAAGCCACTGTGTACTTGGTGCACTCACGTGTGCGTGTGTGTGCCCCTGCTTGCCTACATGCGTGTGTTCCTGATGCTGTACAAGTGTGTGCTTCCTAAGCCTAAGTCTGCATATGTGCAAATAGGTATGTGGATGTAGATCCAGGAGGACCTGGCACAGTGTGTTATAGTGAGCATGTGAGGGTGCGGGAGGAAGAGAGAGAAAGAGAGAGAGAGAGGCGGCTCGCCTGTGAGGAATTTTTTGTTCATGTGCGGTTGCATGAGTGTGTCAGGTATGAGGTTGGACAGAGGGAGTTCAAAGTGTTTACACGTTACTTGTTTTTTGAAGTTCCCGGAAACCAATCATATGGCGAAGGCTCCCCTCTTGTGCTGTCCTCTACACAAAGGTCTCCGTACTTGATGCCAAGCTGCCTCTGCTCTTGGAGATCTGCATGACAGTGATGATGCTGCCTATGAATATCATTGCTGTGTGCTAGTGTGCCTTGGTCACGGCAGGGAAGGGTCAGATATCCCTTTCCCTGGTGTCTTAGCAGAGCTTCCTGAAGGAGCCTAAAACATATGGCTGTGAGCCACGGGCACCAGGATTGCCAGCTCCTGCCTCTAGCCATTATAATCCTTGGCTGCTCAATAGCAGGAAGTAGCAGGCAGGGATCTGGGCCAGAGAGGCCAAGGCAAGCGGGAAGACAAGAGTTAAGCAGACCACTAGCGCAGAAAGGAGATGCCCAGATTCGCTGACCTGCTAACCTTGTATCTCCCTTATGCTCTGAGCAAGAGAGATGAGGTTGATTGTGAGAGAGGTGGCGGATCCATACACCAGCCACTTCCAGGACTGGCAAGGGCAGAGGCGGTGGGGAGCTGTGTCACACGGGTTCAACCAGGATGTGGGAAGATGGAGCAGGAGGGGAGGTGGAAAGTGTATTTGCCTAGGACCCTGGCCCAAGCCGTTCCCAGCAGAATGGTCAGGGGAGGGATGTGCGGCTCTACACATCCTGTGCATCCCCGAAGGCCTGTGAGAACTAGTGAGAACTTACAGCAAACCCCCAAGGGGCCCTGTGCCCTTTTTTGCTATGGCAACTCCAGTTGGAACACTGGCTCAAGTCAGCAGGAGGCGCCTAGTACCTGGCCATGTCACAGAGCTCCAAACCATATGGGCACTGCCCAGAGGCTTCCCAGCACCCCAGGTGCAAATGCACTATTAGTGAGGCACCAGGAGGCCCTGCTGGCCGGTGAGCACCAACTGCCTACCTCTAAGCAGCCTCACTACCCCCTCCCTTAAGGCTGTTCCTGTTGGAATGCAAATGAAAGCACACATCAACAAAGTGGGCAAGGAATGGAGAAACAAAACATCCGGCCACCCCCTGGAGGCTTTTCTGCATAGTGGGTCGCATATGTGCAGTCCTTCCTGCTCAGAAAAACACAGGGCTCCTGCCTAGCAAGCCAGGCAAGGTCTTCAGTGGTCTTGGCCAAGGGGGCAGAGGCCGTTTCCAGACCAATCGGATGTCAGTCATAAAACCAGAAGGCAGGAAAGGAGTGCCGCTTCCCTCCTACCTTTGTCACAAACCTCCTGTGCACAGAAAAGGAGCAGAGGGGCTTGGGCACAGAGCAGGCAGACAACAGATTAGATAAATGGGGATTGGTGTTCACCAGAGGACTGAGAGATCCCAGGTGTGCAGAGGGTGAGAGCAGAGGGAGATTTGGAGAAGATAAGAAGGGCTAGGCCAGGGTGAGGCAGTTGTTATTTCCCCAGAAGAAGTGAAGAGGTGCATGGGGAGGTGTGCAGCCTGTGAACCTCAAGAGGAGGAGGGGGAAATTGGGAAGCAGAGGCAGAGGCAAAGAGGCAGTGACACAGAGGCATGTGTGAGTTGAAAGCAGTCCAGAGCAGCAAGGCAGGGACAGGAGGGCTAGGAGAGAGAACTCGGAGGGACTTATCAGCAAAGGAGGTATGTGTGCAGGGGACAAGCCTCAGGAACTCAGCTGCAGATGGCAGGTGGTGGCTAGGAAGGCCAGGTTGGGCGCCCCCACCAACCTGGGACCAAGTAGAAGGGAGAAGAGGCAAGGGATTCTGGGGCACAGGCCTGCCCCATTCTCTGCGCGCAGCGCTGGCTTTAGGGTGTAGACCTGAGGGGTAACGAATGCCATCCTTGGTTGGGGCACTACTGGGGCGTAATCATGTGGTCCTGTTACATTGACATTTCTGCCTTGATTGCTTTCCCGAAGAGTTTGTTGCTACCCCAGGTCTCCGAAGCTGCATGGTTCAGGGAATGGGAGACTGGTGAGGACAGCAGGGGGAGGCCCAAGTGCCAATGGACTGTCCAGTAAGCAGCGCTGGGCTGCTTAGCCACGCCCACCACAAGAACAACACCCTGGACTTGAGCAAGTAGGACACAGTCCTCGAAAACCCCTTAGCACCTTCCAAGCCACTGTGTACTGGGTGCGCTCACGTGTGCGTGTGTGTGCCCCTGCTTGCCTACATGCGTGTGTTCCTGATGCTGTAGAAGAGTGTGCTTTCCTAAGCCTAAGTCTGCATATGTGCAAATAGGTATGTGGATGTAGATCCAGGAGGACACGGCACAGTGTGTTATAGTGAGCATGTGGGGGTGGCGGGGAGGAAGAGAGAGAAAGAGAGAGAGAGAGAGTCGGCTCGCCTGTGAGGAATTTTTTGTTCATGTGCGGTTGCATGAGTGTGTCAGGTATGAGGTTGGACAGAGGGAGTTCAAAGTGTTTACACGTTACTTGTTTTTTGAAGTTCCCGGAAACCAATCATATGGCGAAGGCTCCCCTCTTGTGCTGTCCTCTACACAAAGGTCTCCGTACTTGATGCCAAGCTGCCTCTGCTCTTGGAGATCTGCATGACAGTGATGATGCTGCCTATGAATATCATTGCTGTGTGCTAGTGTGCCTTGGTCACGGCAGGGAAGGGTCAGATATCCCTTTCCCTGGTGTCTTAGCAGAGCTTCCTGAAGGAGCCTAAAACATATGGCTGTGAGCCACGGGCACCAGGATTGCCAGCTCTGCCTCTAGCCAGTATAATCCTTGGCTGCTCAATAGCAGGAAGTAGCAGGCAGGGATCTGGGCCAGAGAGGCCAAGGCAAGCGGGAAGACAAGAGTTAAGCAGACACTAGCGCAGAAAGGAGATGCCCAGATTCGCTGACCTGCTAACCTTGTATCTCCCTTATGCTCTGAGCAAGAGAGATGAGGTTGATTGTGAGAGAGGTGGCAGATCCATACACCAGCCACTTCCAGGACTGGCAAGGGCAGAGGCGGTGGGGAGCTGTGTCACACGGGTTCAACCAGGATGTGGGAAGATGGAGCAGGAGGGGAGGTGGAAAGTGTATTTGCCTAGGACCCTGGCCCAAGCCGTTCCAGCAGAATGGTCAGGGGAGGGATGTGCGGCTCTACACATCCTGTGCATCCCGAAGGCCTGTGAGAACTAGTGAGAACTTACAGCAAACCCCCAAGGGGCCCTGTGCCCTTTTTGCTATGGCAACTCCAGTTGGAACACTGGCTCAAGTCAGCAGGAGGCGGCCTAGTACCTGGCCATGTCACAGAGCTCCAAACCATATGGGCACTGCCCAGAGGCTTCCCAGCACCCCAGGTGCAAATGCACTGTTAGTGAGGCACCAGGAGGCCCTGCTGGCCTGTGAGCACCAACTGCCTACCTCTAAGCAGCCTCACTACCCCTCCCTTAAGGCTGTTCCTGTTGGAATGCAAATGAAAGCACACATCAACAAAGTGGGCAAGGAATGGAGAAACAAAACATCCGGCCACCCCCTGAGGCTTTTCTGCATAGTGGGTCGCATATGTGCATTCCTTCCTGCTCAGAAAAACACAGGGCTGCTGCCTAGCAAGCCAGGCAAGGTCTTCAGGTGGTCATGGCCAAGGGGGCAGAGGCCGTTTCCAGACCAATCGGATGTCAGTCATAAAACCAGAAGGCAGGAAAGGAGTGCCACTTCCCTCCTACCTTTGTCACAAACCTCTTGTGCACAGAAAAGGAGCAGAGGGGCTTGGGCACAGAGCAGGCAGACAACAGACTAGATAAATTGGGTTTGGTGTTCACCAGAGGACTGAGAGATCCCAGGTGTGCAGAGGGTGAGAGCAGAGGGAGATTTGGAGAAGATAAGAAGGGCTAGGCCAGGGTGAGGCAGTTGTAATTTCCCCAGAAGAAGTGAAGAGGTGCATGGGGAGGTGTGCAGCCTGTGAACCTCAAGAGGAGGAGGGGGAAATTGGGAAGCAGAGGCAGAGGCAAAGAGGCAGTGACGCAGAGGCATGTGTGAGTTGAAAGCAGTCCAGAGCAGCAAGGCAGGGACAGGAGGGCTAGGAGAGAGAACTCGGAGGGAGTTATCAGCAAAGGAGGTATGTGTGCAGGGGACAAGCCTCAGGAACTCAGCTGCAGATGGCAGGTGGTGGCTAGGAAGGCCAGGTTGGGCGCCCCACCACCCTGGGACCAAGTAGAAGGGAGAAGAGGCAAGGGATTCTGGGGCACAGGCCTGCCCCATTCTCTGCGCGCAGCGCTGGGCTTTACGGTGTAGACCTGAGGGGTAACGAATGCCATCCTTAGTTGGGGCACTACTGGGGCGTAATCATGTGGTCCTGTTACATTGACATTTCTGCCTTGATTGCTTTCCCGAAGAGTTTGTTGCTACCCAGGTCTCCGAAGCTGCATGGTTCAGGAATGGGAGACTGGTGAGGACAGCAGGGGGAGGCCCAAGTGCCAAAGGACTGTCCAGTAAGCAGCGCTGGGCTCCTTAGCCACGCCCACACGAGAACAACACCCTGGACTTGAGCAAGTAGGACACAGTCCTCGAAAAACCCTTAGCACCTTCCAAGCCACTGTGAACTGGGTGCGCTCACGTGTGCGTGTGTGTGCCCCTTCTTGCCTACATGCGTGCATTCCTGATGCTGTACAAGAGTGTGCTTCCTAAGCCTAAGTCCGCATATGTGCAAATAGGTATGTGGATGTAGATCCAGAGGACCCGGCACAGTGTGTTATAGTGAGCATGTGGGGGTGGCGGGGAGGAAGAGAGAGAAGAGAGAGAGAGAGAGAGTCGGCTCGCCTGTGAGGAATTTTTTGTTCATGTGCGGTTGCATGAGTGTGTCAGGTATGAGGTTGGACAGAGGGAGTTCAAAGTGTTTACACGTTACTTGTTTTTTGAAGTTCCCGGAAACCAATCATATGGCGAAGGCTCCCCTTTTGTGCTGTCCGCGACACAAATGTCTCCGTACTTGATGCCAAGCTGCCTCTGCTCTTGGAGATCTGCATGACAGTGATGATGCTGCCTATGAATATCATTGCTGGGTGCTAGTGTGCCTTGGTCACGGCAGGGAAGGGTCAGATATCCCTTTCCCTGGTGTCTTAGCAGAGCTTCCTGAAGGAGCCTAAAACATATGGCTGTGAGCCACGGGCACCAGGATTGCCAGCTCCTGCCTCTAGCCAGTATAATCCTTGGCTGCTCAATAGCAGGAAGTAGCAGGCAGGGATCTGGGCCAGAGAGGCCAAGGCAAGCGGGAAGACAAGAGTTAAGCAGACACTAGCGCAGAAAGGAGATGCCCAGATTCGCTGACCTGCTAACCTTGTATCTCCCTTATGCTCTGAGCAAGAGAGATGAGGTTGATTGTGAGAGAGGTGGCGGATCCATACACCAGCCACTTCCAGGACTGGCAAGGGCAGAGGCGGTGGGGAGCTGTGTCACACGGTTCAACCAGGATGTGGGAAGATGGAGCAGGAGGGGAGGTGGAAAGTGTATTTGCCTAGGACCCTGGCCCAAGCCGTTCCCAGCAGAATGGTCAGGGGAGGGATGTGCGGCTCTACACATCCTGTGCATCCCCGAAGGCCTGTGAGAACTAGTGAGAACTTACAGCAAACCCCCAAGGGGCCCTGTGCCCTTTTGGCTATGGCAACTCCAGTTGGAACACTGGCTCAAGTCAGCAGGAGGCGCCTAGTACCTGGCCATGTCACAGAGCTCGCAAACCATATGGGCACTGCCCAGAGGCTTCCCAGCACCCCAGGTGCAAATGCACTGTTAGTGAGGCACCAGGAGGCCCTGCTGGCCTGTGAGCACCAACTGCCTACCTCTAAGCAGCCTCACTACCCCTCCCTTAAGGCTGTTCCTGTTGGAATGCAAATGAAAGCACACATCAACAAAGTGGGGCAAGGAATGGAGAAACAAAACATCCGGCCACCCCCTGGAGGCTTTTCTGCATAGTGGGTCGCATATGTGCAGTCCTTCCTGCTCAGAAAAACACAGGGCTGCTGCCTAGCAAGCCAGGCAAGGTCCTTCAGGTGGTCTTGGCCAAGGGGGCAGAGGCCGTTTCCAGACCAATAGGATGTCAGTCATAAAACCAGAAGGCAGGAAAGGAGTGCCGCTTCCCTCCTACCTTTGTCACAAACCTCCTGTGCACAGAAAAGGAGCAGAGGGGCTTGGGCACAGAGCAGGCAGACAACAGATTAGATAAATGGGGATTGGTGTTCACCAGAGGACTGAGAGATCCCAGGTGTGCAGAGGGTGAGAGCAGAGGGAGATTTGGAGAAGATAAGAAGGGCTAGGCCAGGGTGAGGCAGTTGTAATTTCCACAGAAGAAGTGAAGAGGTGCATGGGGAGGTGTGCAGCCTGTGAACCTCAAGAGGAGGAGGGGGAAATTGGGAAGCAGAGGCAGAGGCAAAGAGGCAGTGACGCAGAGGCATGTGTGAGTTGAAAGCAGTCCAGAGCAGCAAGGCAGGGACAGGAGGGCTAGGAGAGAGAACTCGGAGGGAGTTATCAGCAAAGGAGGTATGTGTGCACGGGACAAGCCTCAGGAACTCAGCTGCAGATGGCAGGTGGTGGCTAGGAAGGCCAGGTTGGGCGCCCCACCAACCTGGGACCAAGTAGAAGGGAGAAGAGGCAAGGGATTCTGGGGCACAGGCCTGCCCCATTCTCTGCGCGCAGCGCTGGGCTTTAGGGTGTAGACCTGAGGGGTAACGAATGCCATCCTTGTTGGGGCACTACTGGGGCGTAGTCATTTGTTCTGTTACATTGACATTTCTGCCTTGATTGCTTTCCCGAAGAGTTTGTTGCTACCCAGGTCTCCGAAGCTGCATGGTTCAGGGAATGGGAGACTGGTGAGGACAGCAGGGGGAGGCCCAAGTGCAAATGGGACTGTCCAGTAAGCAGCGCTGGGCTCCTTAGCCACGCCCACCACAAGAACAACACCCTGGACTTGAGCAAGTAGGACACAGTCCTCGAAAACCCCTTAGCACCTTCCAAGCCACTGTGTACTGGGTGCGCTCACGTGTGCGTGTGTGTGCCCCTGCTTGCCTACATGCGTGTGTTCCTGATGCTGTACAAGAGTGTGCTTCCTAAGCCTACGTCTGCATATGTGCAAATAGGTATGTGGATGTAGATCCAGGAGGACCCGGCACAGTGTGTTATAGTGAGCATGTGGGGGTGGCGGGGAGGAAGAGAGAGAAAGAGAGAGAGAGAGAGAGTCGGCTCGCCTGTGAGGAATTTTTTGTTCATGTGCGGTTGCATGAGTGTGTCAGGTATGAGGTTGGACAGAGGGAGTTCAAAGTGTTTACACGTTACTTGTTTTTTGAAGTTCCCGGAAACCAATCATATGGCGAAGGCTCCCCTCTTGTGCTGTCCGCTACACAAAGGTCTCCGTACTTGATGCCAAGCTGCCTCTGCTCTTGGAGATCTGCATGACAGTGATGATGCTGCCCATGAATATCATTGCTGGGTTATTGGATAGAGGATATCCCTGTTCAATCCAAGTGAATCAAAGTGGTTTATAGAGAAATCCAGCTCATAATATTTTAGCAGTACTTATTAACTATTGAATACAGGATTGGTTGTTATTTTGAAATTGTATTTTTAGGAACACCAAATCTAATTTTATATACAGTTATACCAGTATCTGTGTATAATTGTGAACTTCTAAGATTTACACATCAGTGCTTGGTAAGGTCTGCTTTGGATCTTAAACAGTGCTCACAGGTGCTCTTAGAGAGGCATTCCCAATCCAAATGGGCAGAAGAAACACAAGATGGCAAACAATGCACTCATATCTCCCACTCAAAACAAGCAGGAAGCAGAGCAGTCAATCAAAGACATAGAAGAGAACCCTCAAAATGCTCTACAAAGTCTACTGATAAACATGTTAAATGAAAAGTTTGAATCCATCCATACATCAATCCATCCATAAAGTAATAGATGATTTCATGGCCTCAACAAAGAGAAAGATAAATGAACTTCAAGAGTCATATGAAAAGATAACTACCCAGCTAAAAGATTTGAGAGACAGCACTCAAAACCAAATTAATAATGTAAAGATGTCCATGCAGGACCTAAGAGATACTTCTAGCAAGGACATGGAAATCATCAGGAAAGACCAGTCTGAAGGAAAAGAGATTCAAAATCAAGTAACTAGCCTACAGTCTCAAGTAGGTGAAGCAGAGGATCAAATCTCAGGAGCTGAAGATTCCCTAGAATCTATGGAGAAATGTCACACAAAAATACAAAACCAATCCAATCGATAAAACAGATCACTCCAGGAGCTCCAAGACACAAGCAGGAAGCACTATTTGAGGCGATAGGAATTGAGAAAAACCAGGAGAAAGAAGTTAATGGAATATGCAACCTATTTAACAGAATATTAGCCAAGAACTTCCCAACTATCCAGGAAGGTAGGCCGATACAGATACAAGAAGCATTTAGAACCCCAAAGCGACCAGATCAGAATAGGACATCCCACTGACACATTGTGATCATAACAGGATCAGTAGAGTCCAAGGAAAGAATCCTTAAAGATGTTACGGAGAAGAAAGTAATCACAAATAAAGGAAAAGCAAGCAGAATTTACCCCAGACTTCTCAGCAGAGACCATGAAAAGCAAGGAGATCCTGGAATGAGGTATGCCAAACCCTAAATAATAATAAATATCAACCAAGAATGCTGTACCCAGCTAAACTCTCATTCATAGCTGAAGGTCAAATAAAAGTCTCCACAGAAAGGAAAAACTGAAACAATGTATCTCCCACCAAACCAGCTTTACAGAAAGTCCTCAAAGATGTACTATACAGGGAAAATAATCAAGATCCCAATACAGACAGAGAAATGAACCCTAAATAGAAAACCAGAATATTAGATCAAGAATTGGGAAGACACAGCTTTTAACAAGATAGCTACAATGAAAGGACAAATGATCATCTCTCAAACCTAACTCTCAACATTAATGGACTTAATTCTTCATTCAAACGACATAGGCTCATTACTTGGATCAAACATCAAGATCCGTCTTTCTGCTGCCTCCAAGAGACACATCTATCTAGCAAAAGCAAACTCTTCTAAAGGTGAAAGGCTGGAATAAAATCTACCAATAAATGGCCCCCAAATGCAGGCTGGAGTGGAATTCTAGCATCAGATAAAATCGACTTCAAATGAAAAATGGTAAGAAGAGACAAAGAAGGTTACTACATACTAATAAAGCGATGTCTCCTACAGGAGGATATAACCATCTTAAATATCCACACACCAAATACAGGAGAACCCAACTTCATCAAACCAACACTACTGACTCTAAAATCACTCATAGTCCCCAAACACATTGATTGTTGGAGACTTTAACACTCCACTGTCACCTCTGGACAGACCAACAGGCCAAAAACTGACCAAGGAATCCACAGAACTAATCAACTGCATAGACCAACTAGACTTAACCAACATCTACAGAATATTCCATCAAGCAATACCAGAATACACATTCTTTTCAGCAGCCCATGAAACATTCTCCAAAATATATCACATCTTAGGGCACAAAGAAAATCTGTACAAATTCAGAAGTATCAAAATCATTCCCTGCCTTCCCTCAGACCACAATAGATTAAAATTAAAGCTCAACTCAAACAGCCACCACACAAAATGATACAATCCATGGAGACTAAGCAACACACTGCTGAACCATCAGTGGGTCTTTGAAGAAATTAGACCAGTAATTCAATATTTATGGCATTCAACCAATGTGAGTGCACAAAGTACCACCTCCTTTGGGACACAGCAAAGGCAGTACTCAGACGAAAATTTATATCTGAGTGCCTACACCAACAATCTGGATAAACAGCAACTCAACAACTTACGGAATCACCTTAATCTTCTCAAAAGGGAACAAGAAGCCATACCCCCAAGTCAATAGATGGAAGCAAATAATTAAAATCGAATCAGAATTAAATATACTTGAGAGGGAGAAAAAAAACCATCGCAACAATCAACAAAACAAAGACTTGGTTCTTTGAGAATATTAACAAGATAGTCAAATTCCTAGCAAACCTGACCAAAAAAAACGATGGCAGCACACCCACATAAAGAAGATCCGAGATAAAACAGTAACATCACCACAGAAACAACCAAAATTGAGAACACAATAAGGGACTATTTTGCAAACCTTTGTGCCAACAAATTCGAGAACATGGAAGAAATGGATGATTTTCTAGAAAAAATTGATACCCCCCAAACTCAACCATGAAGATTTAAACCTTCTAAACAGACTCATACCCAGCCTTGAAATAGAAACAGCAATAAGTGATTTCCCATCAGAGAAAATCCCATGTCCAGATGGATTCACAGCAGAATTCTACAAGGCTTTCCAAACAGAAAGTCACACCAATATTTTTCAAAATCTTCAATGAAATTGAAAGAGAACGTTCACTACCAGACTTATTCTATGAAGCCAGTATAGCCCTCATCCCAAAACCAGGCAGGGACTCATCAACAAAACAGAACTATAGAACGATTTCCCTGATGAACATAGATGCAAAAATTCTCAACAAAATTCTGTCCAATCGACTTCAACAGGTCATCAAAATATCATACACCATGTTCAAACTGGATCCATCCCAGGGATGCAAAGTTGGTTCAATATACGCAAGTCAATTAATGTAATCCACCACATCAACCAGAGCAAGGTAAAGAACCACATGGTTATATCTCTGGATGCAGAAAAGGCGTTCGATAAAATCCAGTACCCATTTATGATAAAAATCCTGGAGAAATTGGGATTCCAAGGAACATTCCTGAATATAATAAAGGCAGTTTATTACAAACCAACAGCAAGCATAATTCTAAATGGTGTAAAGCCAAAGCCATTCCTTTGAAAATCAGGAGCAAGATTGAGATGTCTGCTCTCTCCCCCTCCTCTTTAACATTCCTAGCCAGAGCAATTAGGCAAGAAGAAAACAAAAAGGGGATCCAAATAGAAAAGATGAACTTAAGCTTTCTCTCTTTGCAGATTACATGATCCTATACCTAACGAACACCATAGACTCTACTCCCTAGCTACTAGAGCAGATCCAAAACTTTGGCAAAGTTGCAGGATATAAAATAAACCCTCGAAAATCAACAGCCTTTCTATATGCTAATAACACGAAGACAGAGGCTGAAGTCAGGAAAGCAACTCCCTTTGCAATAGTCTCAAAAACATAAAATACCTAGAAATAACCTTAACCAAAGAAGTGAAAGACCTCTATGATTAGACTGTTTGGTGTAAGTGAACTGAACATCTCCGTGGGGGGGGGGGTAAGGGAAAGGGGGAGGAGGGAGAGGGGTATGAGGGACAAGGTAACAAACTGTACAAGAAATGTATCCAGTGCCTAAATATGAAACTGTAAACTTTCTGTACATCACTTTGTAATAAAAATTTGAAAAAAAAAAAAAAGAACTAAGGAAATGGAAAAACCTCCCATGCTCCTCGATTGGGAAGATAATATAGTCAAAATGGCAATATTGCCAAAAGCTATCTACAAATCATGCAATACCCACTAATATCCCAACACCATTTTTTAATGAAATTGAGGAAGCAATCCAGAAATTTATATGGAAAAATAAATGACCCCCGACTAGCAAAAACAATCCTAAGCAGAAAGAACAATGCCGGAGGAATTACAATACCAAACTTCAAGCTGTATTATAAAAGCTATAGCTATAAAAACAGCTTGGAATTGGCAATGGAACAGGCCTGAAGACCAATGGAACAGAATTGAAGATCCAGCAGTGAACACACAGAACTAAGCCCCCTTAATCTTTGATAGAGGAGCTAAAAAAATACGATGGAAGAAAGATAGCCTCTTTAACAAATGGTGATGGCAAAACTGGTTCAACACCCACAACAAAGCAAAATTAGATCCTTATATATCATCCTGCACCAAAATCAATTCACATGGATCAAAGATCTTGAAATTATAACAGATACCTTGAAAGCACTAAAAGAAGTAGGAGAAACACTTGGGCTCCTTGGCACAGGACAGACCTGCCTTAACAAAGAGCCATAAATGCTACAAATCACAAAAAGGACGAGCAAATGGGATTGCATCAAATTGCTGAGCTTCTGCAGGGCAAAGGACATAGCTCACAAGATGAATGGAAAGCCTACAGATTGGGAAAAGATCTTTATCAGCCATACAATGAACAAAGACCTCATATCTAAAATATATGCAGAACTACAAAAAATTAAATTCCTCCAAAACAAAACCGCAAAGAACCAACAGCCCCCTCAACAAGTGGGCTAAAGACTTACAAAGAGACTTCTCTGATGAGGAAATGAGAATGGCCAAGAGTCATATGAAAAAGTGCTCTACATCTCTGGCCATAAAAGAAATGCAAATCAAAACAACATTGAGATTCCATCTCACCCTAGTAAGAATGACCTATATCAAGAAAACTAACAATAATAAATGTTGGAGGGGATGTGGACAAAAGGGAACCCTACTTCATCGTTGGTGGGAATGTAAACTTGTTCAGCCACTCTGGCAAGTGGTATGGAGATTTCTCAGAAGGTAAACATAGAGCTCCCTTATGATCCAGCAGCCCCACATTTGGCATCTACCCAAAGACACAGAGAAGAACACACAAAAGCCACCAGCACAACAATATTCATCACAGCACAATTTGGCATAGCTAAAATATGGATCCCACCCAGTAACGCTCAGTAGATGAATGGATCAGGAAAATGTGGTACATATACACAATGGAATTTCATACCTCTGTCTCAAAGAATGACATTGCCGCATTTGTAAGGAAATGAAAGGACTTGGAAAAAATTATCCTAAGTGAAGTGAGCCAGACCCAAAGAAACATGGATTCTATGCTATGAATAGGATTCCCTATTCTCATAGGGAATAGTTAGCTCAGGTTTAGGCTAGTCACAGCAGAGGATCACGAGAGCCCAACAGCAATACTCTTATGAACACATAAGATGAGGCTAAGTGAAACAACCTCCATTTTATGGAAACAACTGTTATATCACTGCTGTAATTACTTTCAACATGCCATGTGTAACTGTAGCTTCTACTGTTGATGATGCTCTTGTATCCCCTTCCTGCGGTTGTACCTTCACTATCAGTTTATCTTATTTGAGTACTTTGGAAACTGTATATACTGGTATTAGAATTAGGAAAGTGAAAGGGAATACCAAAACCGAGAGATACAAGATAAAAAGACAAACGACTACAAAGGCAATGCTTTCAAACTGTTTGGTGTAAGCCAAGTGAACAACTCTGGGGGGAGAGGGGCAGGGGGAGGGGAGGGTAAGTGAGGGAGGAGGTAACAAACAGTATAAGAAATGTATCCAATGCCTAACATATGCAACTGTAACCTCTCTGTACATCACTTTGACAATAAATAAGAAAAAAAATGTTTTTCCTATGAGGAAAACAATACAGTCTATGTTTCTTTAGGTCTGGCTCACTTCACTTAGTAAATTTTTTTTGGAATAATTAGTAATGTTTAGGCTAGTCAAAGCCGAAGTCATAATAGCCCAATAGCTATGCCCTTATGGACACTTAAGATGATGCTAAGTGAAATGAGCTCCATGTTATGGAAACAAGTGGTATATCATTATTGTAATTATTTCAACATGCGATATGAATCCGTACCCTTTTTATTTTCTCTCGTATTCCCTTCCTGTGGTTCTACCCTCACTATCACTGTATCTCATCTGAGCACCCTGGATACTGTATATACGTGTATTAGAGCTAGGGAAGAGAAAGTAAATATCAAAATCAATAGACAAAGGATAAAAATACAAACAACTCCAAACACAATACTCACAAAACCATTTGGTGTAAACCACCGTACAACTCGTGGGTGGAATGGGAAGCAGGAGGGAAGAGGTAGGCATGTGGAGGGGAGGAGGAGCTAACATATTGGACAAGAAATGTACTCACTGCATTATATATGAAACTGTAACCCCTCTGTACTTCACTTTGACAATAAAGGAGAAAAAAGACAATAAATATTTTTTAATGATTCTGAACACCTAACATTTCTGAGAGTTATAACATATAATGCTTAAGATTCTCATGTTAAAAACTAACATTTAGAATCAACACTCTCTTTCTCTGGCAATAGGAAAACTACCACACATACACTGTTTGTGAATAAAGGTAAACATTTCCCTCAAAGAACTGCTAATCACCATACATTTCCTTTCTTCCTTCCTGTTATTTACTTCAGCCATTCTCTGGCCATAATCTGAGTGAAACCAGCCAAAAGGTACAGACACTGAGGCAGGTAGGGACAGATAGCATGAACACACCAAGGTGGCTGAGGCCTGAGCTATTTTGGATACTATAACCTCAACATTAGGCACAGGTAGTGAGAGAGGAAGAGAGAGATCAGGAAAAGTAGAAGCCAAATGGCTGCTAGGTATAAAAATCTAGAGAAGTGTGGACTCAAGACAGTTGTCAGAAGCTGCAACACAAAAATGAATAAGATGTAAATTAGATGGGATGTTCAAGGAACTAACCAAACGAGAACATAAAACAAACTAAGTCAAAGCTAGGACAGCGAAAAGAGTAGCGCAAAATTCGGGAGGTGGCAAACATGGCCTGCGTTTATTAAAAAAAAAAAAATAAGCTTCTCCACAAGCACAAACATCTCTCCAGCCTTCCTTCTCTCTCTACTCATAGAATAAGCATTCCCTCCTCTGCAGCTTTTGCTAGCAAGAGACACGTGATCTTTTGTTAGATTATGAAACAAATACCAGTGATGAGCCAAAAACTTAAATATAGTAAAAGAGTTGGGACAGCACTGTGTTCACTCTGTGAGAAATATCCAACAGGAATGTGCAGTGTCTTTATTCAACCACAGTTGTTTATTCGAATCACAAAGTCTAATGATTAAGCATGTCTTCAACTCTCTCATATCTTGCTATTCTATTTATTCTTGTGTTAGACATTTACAATGACCACTCTTAGGAATCTAGAAAGTTCTGAGGAAGAACTGGGGTAGGGGGGTGGTGCTTATGATTACTTCCCAAAGCATAAGGGTGAAAAACAGCAGCTCATCAAGTGGGGGCAAGGGGAGAGCGGGAGACAAATGAAGGGGAAGGGGGGAATGTAGTCAAGAATCATTGTACATACTACAAAAGTAAGAAAATGGAAAGGGTGGGCAGAGGAAGGAGGGGCAAGAATGTTGAAAGGGTGAGGTGGGTTAAGATCTGCCATATTCATAAACTGCTTTGTCAAATGGCAACTCCTTTGCACAAATACTTAAAGATAGTTTTTGTAAGAACTCAGAAGCTCTTCCCTTCACAGTAGTAGGACAAATTATTAGTTCCTACGCACAGGGACTAGAGTCTTTCAGGTCATTTGTGTTTTGGTGGGGTTTTGGTTTTGAGCCAGCACTGAAAATTGAACTCAGAGACTGGGCTATGTCCCTTAGCTTTGTCACTCCATGCTGGCATGCTACCCCTTGAGAAATAGCACCATTTCTGGTACTTTGGTGGTTCATGGAGGATGGATGTCATGGATTCCCTGCCCAGGGCGGGTTTCAAAGCACAATCCTCCAATCTCATGAGGATCTGGGATTACAGGCCTGAGCCACAGGCTCAGTTTCTAATGAGCTTGGTCAACAAAAAAGGGATAGTATAATTTTAAGGTTCACAGACATTAGTGCTACCTTTGGATCCTATTATATAAAGCCCAAAGACCTGTCTTTTAAATAACTAATCAAATAAAAAATAAACAATTGCCTTCTAATTAAATAATCATAAGATAGGAAAATGGAGACAAATAATCATTACTAATATAAACATAAAAATGAAAAAAAGCTTACCAAAGAGTTGATTCCTACATAGTTTAAGACTATAGGGAAAGTAAGCTGGAAGCCAGTGGCTGTAGCCAGTAATCCTAGCTATTCAGGAGGCTGAGATCTGAGGATCGAGGTTCTAAGCCAGCCTGGGCAGGAAAAATCTGTGAGACTCTTCTCTTCAATTAACCACCAAAAAGCTGGAAGTAGAGCTATTGCTCAAGTGACAGAGTGCTAGCCTTAAGCAAAAAAAGCTCAGGAACTGTGTCCAAGCCTGAGTTCAAACCCCGGAACAGCAAAAATATAGGTAGATAGATAGATAGATAGATAGATAGATAGATAGATAGATAGATAGATAGATACAGTTTGTGTTGCAATGGAAAACCATGCACTCTACATCACTCTCTTCCTAATTCATTCCACTACTATGTAACAGGATAAATAGCAGAGAATAGCAAAGGAAAATAAATATTGTTAATTGGCGATGTCTTTCTTGCTATAGTCATATAGTTTCTTTCGAAGTGCAATTGACTTCTCTTTCTCACTTGGAAAAGTCCACTTTGACTCTATTTACATATTCCACTTCAATTACTTCTGAACTAAACAAACAAAAAACCAATGTTTCAGTCTTAAAATTCTTCTTTGAACCATTATGGAATCGTAATAGATACTTCTTCGGTAATTAAAGTAACACATATCACTTGGCCTCTGTATACTTCCATGCCATCATAACTGGTCATGATTTCACTTAAGAAAATGATCCCTTAATAGAAACAACATGTCACTTTATGGGACGTGGGAGGAGTTTTGCTATGGGTCATGAACATCCCTCTGCTCCACAATAGATTGAATACTAAGTGCAGGCCCTGAAGGCAGGGCCCTGCCACCTGAGTCCCAAATGCGTAAGTTCCAAGCTGAGGGAAAGTTAGGTCAAACAACACCAATGCAATGGAAGGAAACCAGAGTTTAGATTCCTGCTACAGAATTGCAAAGCAGAGTACAGGAGAGGGGCCTGACTAGAATGAGGGTTGTTTGGGACAGTGCACCTTCTAGTTTGTTCTTCTATATATGGATGGCCACAACATGAAGCCCACTGACGGTAATGTGTGCTCCATGAAAGCCTGGTGGAGTCGCATTTCTACATCTACTCTTAAGTTTCCTGTATTTATTCTTAAGTTTCAACCATTCTTAATTTTCTCATCATATCCCATAAATGTGAAAGCAGTGTGAAGCTTTAAAATGCTAGTTGCACATGATTACAATTAAACAATGTGGAGACTCCTAAGAAATGGGAAATGATGAGGAAGGGATACATGAAGCGTGTAGGAATTCTTTGTGACTGATTATAAAATTCTCTTTTCTGGGATTTCTGCTTCAAGACTGATGGTAGAAGCAAAGGTTTTCCTGCTTTAAAAAAAAGGTGTAAAAGAATAAATGTCCTAGACTTCTTAATCCAAAGATACCTTGTGTTATAACAATTAGACATTTTCATATTCATAAAAGGTAACATAAATTTTATTACCACACCAGCACTTCATTTATTCCTAGCCTGATTTCCAGACTAATCTCAATATTCAAGAAAATATTTCAAAATTAGCTGAAATTTAGGGCATTGAATAACGTTGCACAGAAGAAAAGCATATACAAGAACATAAAAAGCTATGGTTTCTTCACTGATGTAATTTCACAATGTTAGAGTTTTTCTTTTATTAAAAACTACCAGTTGCAAAGACATGACTGGAAAGTTCAGGCACACGGGTCCGCCTTCCTGCCTCAGGTCCTGGGCAACTACCAGACAGTCTGCAGGGTTAGGAGATAAAGTCACAGATACAGTGTGTTTGGCTAAATATTTTTAATAGATTATAATACCTCTGTTTGGCTCAAATAAATTATCCAGCCTTATTTGGTCCACTTTCCCATTTCATGGTTGGCTGATCATTGACTTCTCTCAGAAGCAAAGCAATGAAGAAAAGGGGAAAAAAGAAGAAAGATGAAAAAAGGAGGAGGAAGGAAGGAAGGGGTCTGAGGAGGAGGACAAAGGACAGAGGAGAAAAAGTCAGGAAGTCAGTACTGGTGGCCTATGACTACAATGCTAGCTACTCAGAAATGAGATCTGAGGATCACAAGCAAGCCTGGGCAGGAAAAGTCCACAAGACACTTAGCTCCAACCAACAGATAGTTCAGAGTAGAGCTGAGTGCCAGCCTTGAGCAAAAGCTCAGTGCCCAGGCCCTGAGTTCAAGCCCCAGGTCTGTCAAAACAAAAAGTCATTTTTATGTTGCAGACTTCCTTGAAGCCCATAGTTTGAACGATATATGGAAGGGAAAACAATCACTCACCAAAGCTCAATAGCTTGTAGAGCTGCTGTGTCATTCTATTGCATGTCCTACCAGACACGTATAAAATGTGCTTTGCTTGGCCAAAGAGCTATCCACAACTCCCTGCTCAAACACCTGATGACAGTGGACATTCATTTCAATGGGAACAAGTTAGTCTTTCAATTTTCCTTCTGTTGTACTCGTTACAATGTGGCCAGATTTACACTCTCCTCTGTGAAATGCATTGGATTTCTCAGTCAATATTGGCTACAATATTAGTAATTTCTCAAGATCTTGCCTGTCATTTAAATGCAGACACAAAACTCACAGTCTCCTCCTGGATTCCATTTCAGTTTCAACATAGAACCATCATCATTTTACCAAAGACCAACTTTCTTACACCATAGTTTCTATAAATAATGCACAAAAAAATACTCTGCATATGCAAATTCAACCAATTACAGATTGTACATCTTTAAGGGAAAAGCAGTGCATCTGTACTAAAACACATTCACACTGTTTTCTTGTCATAATGCCCTATAACATGGTATAAAATCTAGCTACACATTATTTCAATTATATTACTTACTGTAAGCAATCTAGAGAAGACAAAGTATATGAGGATGTTTGTAGTTTATATGCAAGTATTATACTGTTTTATATTAAAAGAACTTCATTAGCCACATGGGTTGTAGAGCCAACCCACTTCAGATACTAAGGGACATTGTAATTTGGGGGAAAGTTATGTTGCAGATACTATTTGGCCAGCTAAACATTAACTGCTCAACAAAACTCTAGTGTTAACAATAACTATATTAAAAAGTTAATGGCAGCAGCAACTTGTTGACAAGACTCTATGTGCGTATGTGTGAAGAATAAAAGCTCAAAGGAGCAAGGTGCCAGTGGCTCATGTCTGTAATCCTCAAGAGAATGATTTCTGAGAATCAAGGTTCAAAGAAAGCATGCACCAGAAAGTCTCTTATCTACAATTAATCACCAAAAAATCAGGAAACAGAGCTGTGGTTCAAGTGGTAGACCACTATCCTTGAGTGCAAAGGCTAAGGGATAGCACTCAGGACCTGAGTACAAGCCCTGGTGCTGGCAACAAAAAGTATAAAAGCACAAAGAAAAATGAAAAAATGCACAGAAACATGTCAAAAACTGGGATGACTTAAAGGCTTAAAAAAATCTCAGACTTTAAGGCAGACGGATGGGGTGAGAGATGTTGATGTTTGTGATGTATGATATCACAGTGGGTTACATTGTGCATTTCCCCAACTTCCTAGTGCGAACAGATTAAGGAATAGGTTCCTCACGTTCAGTGGAGGAACACTGAGCTCTTTGGGAAGAAAAGGGAGAAGGAAGAGGAGGAAAAGAGGTGAGAAAAGTGGGAGAAGAGGCGAGAGGAACCGATAACAAAGAAGACTATCTAGACATATATTCTGACTCCCAGTTATACCATAATGTACAAGCCAGAGCTTGATACAATTAACTCAATTAGAGTAAATATGATCATTGTATTTTATAACGTGTGAATATATTTTAAATACAAGAATTAAAGCTTCATGTCCATAACGAAGAACAGAACGCCTATAAATTGAAATTATAATTTTTTTTTTACATTTTAGGTGTCAAAGCCTATAAGTATGCCTTATAACAAAAACTGCATGAATCTAGTGATCAATGTAAGGAACACATTATGAAGGGAATGAATACATTTCAACTACCATTCATGAAGAGAATAAGGCCTTCAACTGAAGAGGCAGTGACATCTCTGGAGGCAATGACGTCAGAAGTGTCATCGCAATTCCAAATTATCCTGTACTCATAGAAATTCCAAATTTTGAGGGGAAGAAGTTCCCACAGTAAGTTGAATGACAGTATTAATTCCACTTATTCTAGCTGTTGGAATACTAGCCCCAAAGTTCATGGCTGTGGCTGTATCTATTATACACAAGTGCAACATTGACTGCATTTCAGGTATCTTAGAGCTGATGGGTTGGAGAAACTATTTGCTTTCTCTACTGATTTTGTCCATCACCAAAGAAGACAAGGGATAGCTCGCAATTCAATTGGGAAGAAACTGGTGGAGCAGTGAACTCCTATTTAGCTCAGTTCCTCCTATCTCCACGTAAGAATCACCATTGTTAACACAAATTGGGGAGGGATTGGGGGCATTGTGAAATTCCATGGCACTTTAAACCACCCCACCAAACTTCACCCATCTTGGCAAGCCAGGTTAGGTAGCAATGCTTCTAGGTGTAGCCAGTCATATCCTGGGTTTCAGGTTTCAGCCTGCAGCTCAGTCATCCATAAACAGTTTTCACATTCTCCACTTCCACCAAACCACCCCAGAGAGTCTCTAACGTGGTAAGGAGGGCACCCAAACAGTTTTTTCATGATAGGTCTTGGATGGCTTCCATTTGGGTCATGTCACAGAGTTGATTTTACAGCCTTACAAAGCAATCAGAAGCAGAGCAGACTGTGGCCTTGAAAGAATGCTTGCTCCTACACATCGAATAAGCTACAGTGAATTGAAACTCCATGTAGTATTGGTATCCTTTTACATAATTACCAACGGAATTACTACAGTGAGAAAGGGAAAGGAAGCCGACATCGTGGCACACTTCTGTTTCCCAGATACTGGGGAACAGAGGTAGGGAGGAGCACAGTCTTGAGACCACCTGATCAAATGAAAAGCAGGGGAGGGAGGGGAGGAGGAGTTAAAGGGGAAGAAGAGTGAAAAGGGCAGAGGAAAAGGGAGAAAGGTGGAAGAGATAGAGGAAGGGGAGGGCTGGCCAGCCCAAAAGACTATCCAAAGATAACTCAAAAGCCAAAAAAAAAAAAAAAGGAACTGGAGGAGTGGCTTAAATGAAGCAAGGAAAAGGCCTCAAGTTCCAAGCCAAGCATCACAGAGCAAGAATTGGAAGAATTAGCTTCTTCATTTGTAAACAAGGCAGACAAAAGAGAAGAAACAAGAACACCCCTTCAAAAGGCAACTTGTCCTTGTCCACTCTCAGCAGAAAAGTCACTGAGCATGTCATGTCCAGCCTTTTGGATTCAGTAGGCCTGAGAAAGACTTACTGGGGATATTCGTGGGGGCACCCTCATCACTGTGCCCTGTTCTGTGTCACAGGAAGTGGAGAATATCTGCCATTTTCATTTCCATAACATTCACCATCTCAAGTTGCTTATTCAAGTTCTTAAGGTAAAACTGTTTCTGTTCTCTGTATCATTGAAAATGTATACAGCAAGACATGGAGTTTTATATGCTCAAGTCAACTGGATTAGCAAAGGAACACAAAGGCTCTGACACCAGGGGGAAGAGTGCTCTATCTCAAAGCAAGCATGAACATTTACGTCCATCACCATACTGGGGCGTCCTCAATCCATCACCAGGATCTGTACTGCTCCCACTTGGGAATGAGGGGGTACTTGCGCTTGTTGGCATTTACTCCCACTTTGTAAATAGTCATTTCATAAGTATAGAGGATACCTTAAGAAGTATCTACTTTCTGTGTATGCTCATACTAGGGCTTGACCTCAGGGCCTGGGCATTGCCCCTTAACTTTTTCGCTCAAGGCTGGCTTTCTATCACTTGAGCCACAGCTCTACTTTGGCTTTTTGGTGGCTATTGAAGGTGAGAGACTCATGGAAGTTCCTGCCTAGGCTGGCTTTGAATCCCAACCTTCAGATTGCAATCTCCTAAGAAGCTAGAATTATAACTGAGCCACCACCAGATGGCTTCTAGTCTCACTTTTTACCTGTAGCTGTTAAACACTCCACACAAGAAGTTCTCAACTTTAATCTCACTATTCATAGAATAGAGTAGACTACCATCATATAGAACAGGCTGTCCATTCTATATTAAAAATCATGTTTAGAAAGTGGCTCAGGGAGTAGAGCTGAAGAGCACAGGGACAGAGCCCAGGCCCAGAGTTCAAGCCCCATGACCAAGAAAAAAATATCATGTTCTTTCATTTGGAATATCAGCAGATCAGCTACCAGTGTACCTTTATCTACCTATCCATCAATTCTTAGAAATTCAAAAGGCAACCAACAAACTTTGTATCCATTCCTACAGATTTTCTCAGGAGCCATATTTTCTTCTATTATGAATTTCTGAAACATAAGTATAGTTTTCTTTCTCTACCACCAAACCATTTAAACAACTTCCCATATTGTAAACATTTCATAGATTTAGGTTATAAGCTCCAAAATGTACTCCTCTTGATTTTGCTTATCCCACATGGAAAGTCCTTTTCAAATTAACATTTGGTGTCATCTTCATGGAACTAGAAACTCCATGAGGATGCAGGGCAAGTCTGCCTCATTTGCCCCCCCACAAAAAAAAATCCCAAAATCTGGTACTGTTTAGAATTTATGCTAGGTAGAGAATTGACTAAGATGCTAAGTCGTTATTGCCCAGCTCTTACGTACAATGATATGACCAGTTTGTAAAAAGCCATATGTGGAAATGATTTGCACAAGATTGTGTAACATGTGAATGAAAAAGCCAAGGTGGCTTTCTTCATTTCCTATTCTTCATGGATGACACCACAGAGGTTCTTATACCTGTTTGCATTTCCTAGCCTCAGGTCCTCAGCTCCTCCCACTAGCCCCCCAGATCCACCCATACCTAATGAGCCACTCCTACTCACTACCTATCTACTTCCCCTTTAACCCCCCAGAGAGAGAAGCTGCCACCTGGATAAGGTGCAGACACCATGTAGCTCCCTCTCCCATGGGAACTATGGCCCCACTAATAAACCTCCTTTTGAACCTTCTTCTCCTGTCTGTGATGATCTCTGCATGGTCCTCTGGGATGGCTGGGACATATCTTTTCAACACCTAATAGGCTGAGGAGGCCAATGGTACTGATGAATGAGTTCTTATCACTTGAATGGTGTATCCATACCCATCGTTCTTCATTGGCTGGACAGAGAAACCTTTCTGTAAATATGCCTGCTTTATGCATACTTCATGGAAGATCCAAAGAACACAACCTGAAGTAGAATTCTGTAGCCATAGTGACGAGCCAAGTTACTCTCTTAGAGACAGTCAGGTATGACAGGGATCAAGCCACAAATAGCAGCTGTTATTTCCTTGTCTCTGCCATTGCTAACGCAAGTCTGCTAAACATAGCTTTGATGAATTATTTGGGGTTCTTAAAAGAAAATTTTCTTTTGGTTTTCTAGAGCGTCTCTTGATCTTACAAAAAAGGTAAATATGCCTTTCTACTGAGGACAAAGATGATATAATAATGACTGTCCAATTTTATGTTATAAATATCACTGTATAAATAAATCTGATTTGAATAGGTCTACGAGTCAGATGGAGAAGACACTCATTTTGGTAAACATCTCATATTGAAGCTGTAAAGACACTCTTTACTAAGTCCATGCCCAATAAATCCAAGTCTTTCTACCCGGTATGCTTTGGTCTAAATGGTCTGTTTCCCCTGTCATTTTGGTGAACACTTTGGAGACAAAACTAGGTATCATGAAAACCCCAAATTCCACTGCTACAACACCAAGAGATACTGACAGGCAAGATTATCATTATAAATGACCTACAGATGTTTAACTAACTGCCATGTACATTAGCTTTAGGTTCTGAGCAACTTTTGCAACATTTCCCACTTGTTCCTCTGTGGAGCAGAGGAAGGAATGTAAGAAAAAGACTAATGAACTGTGGGTGCAGCTTTAGTGGTAAGAGAATTTGCCTAGTCTTTCTGAGAAACTTACAAAAAAAAAAACCAACACAAAAAAAACAGAAGTATTATTTAAGCTCTAAACACTAATATGCCAAACAATTTACATAAATCGTACAATGGAGAAGGAATTTCTACTCTTTTTTTTTCCTGGTGAAAAAATGAAGTGCATTCATTTGATCACAGTCACACCATTATTTAGTATCAGATCTAAGATTGCAGTCTAGACATATCCAGCTCATTCTGGATTCCTTATGAGGCTTCTAGCTCTGGAGTCCCTCTGCCCAGGGGACAAATCCTAAGATTGCTAGCACTTAAAACTCTCCTAGTTATAGAAAGTAAATCACAAAGAGCCTCTCCTACTGTGAGAAGCCATTCAATAAATCGTCCTCAAAGCCTTCCCACAGAGGCTACCTGGGAAAACCCCAGTAAGACCTGAGTTCTAGCAGAAGCCATCAGTGAGTACAAACAACACAAATTTGCTTCTTTGCTACCGACCCTTGGCTCTGAGACTCAGCCTGTCATCAAGAGTGTCAACTTCAATGGATGGGCATGTGTCCACAGGAACTGAGTTGAGGTCACACTTGTCTCACTCTGTCCTGCAAACAGATGTCCTGGGTGACAAGTCTTAGTCACACATGGCGAACAGAGGTTCCAGCCAAATCAGGTGGGAAGTGCCATATCTTCTTTCTAAGCCCTTTTGGCCAGCCAGCTCATTCCCTAAGATAATCCTGCATCAGCTGGTTTTCTCCAGAATCTTTTAACACAAAGCCTGCGTTTGGGTGATGTCTTGTTATTGGACAAGCAGAACTGAGTTTATTTCTGTAACTCACCAAAAACCCCATCTGGTTCTGTGTGTTTGAATGTGCCCCTTCAGAGTTCCCTCCCAAGGAGCCAGGTAAAAACTGATGTAATGCAGAGTTCTAGTGGTGGCAAGAAGGAAAGCAGGTGATAGAGCAACCAATAAACAACAACCCAAGAGAATTGCTGTTTATTATTCATTTATCACATTAAGATGGAAAAACAGGGCTGGGAATATGGCCTAGTGGCAAGAAGCTCTCTGTTCGATTCCCCAGCACCACATATATGGAAAACGGCCAGAAGGGGCGCTGTGGCTCAGGTGGCAGAGTTCTAGCATTGAGCAGGAAGAAGCCAGGGACAGTGCTCAGGCCCTGAGTCCAAGGCCCAGGACTGACCCCAAAAAAAGCAAGATGGAAAAACAAAGTCTGTAATAATCATCCCAGGGAATATACAGCAAACTCTTAAGGATAATAGCTTTCTCCCAGATGACAAGAGTTCAATCACTGCCCTACATGAAGCATCATAAAAACAATAGTATCTCCTCTGGAAATAGAACTCGGTGTGGTCACTTTTCAACATTTTACCAAGTTTGTTATGAATCTTCCAAATTAAATTTAAGCTCCCCCACATACACACAGCCCGTGTACTGGATTTTTTTGTATATTCAAAAGATGCTCTTTCCTGCCAGGTGTGATTTGTGAAGTCCTATACCTACCCTACCCACTGTCGGGGAAATTAACATCATCTCTATGGGGCAGGGGCAGCTGTGATTTCATTCCTGTCCTGGAAAAGTTCTTCCCTTGAATATCTTACTTCTGAGGTCTTTCTCAACTACTCAGGATGAAACACACATGTCAAACATCCACGCTTTGTCTTCTCATCAAAAGCCTTCACTGAAAAAATAATATATCTCAAAGATGGTCAAATACAAATACTAAATACAAATACTAAAAGCTTTTATGCTGTATAACCTGAAAATTGAAAAGTCTAAACTGTGCCTGAACTAGTTATCATGAGACAATAACCAACCGCAAACTATAAGAAATTACAGGCAGTAGTCCTTTTTATCCCCAGTCCCGGGGCTTGGACTCAGGGTCTTGGGTGCTATCCCTGAGCCTCTCTGTGCTCAAGGCTAGCGTTCTACCACTTGAGCCACAGTGCCTTTTCCAGCTTTTTCTTAGTTTGTTGGAGATAAGAGTCTCATAGACTTTGCTGACTAGGCTGGCTTTGAACTGCAATTCTCAGATCTCCACCTACTGAGTAGCCAGGATTACAGGCGTGAGCCAGCAGTGAACAGCAGCCGCAAAGTTTTTCACAGTCACCTGCAGCTTAATCATAACTGGGGCGTGTTCTAAGGGCTGTGCTGTTGCCATCCCACTGCTGAGCAAACATCACACAGCTCACTCACACAAACTAAGCTGGCTATGACATCACTAGGTTACACAATCTTAGGGGTCCACTGTTATATTTGTGACCTGTCTTGGGTTGAAGTGTCATTATGAAGCACATGACTACATTGAAATGAGCTCTTCCATATGAGAAAAAGACTCATTTTCCATGCATAAGGATGAAAGAAACTAGAATGTTCATAAATACATTCACCATGTTTATCTAAAGAACTTCTTGACATTCATGGGAGTTTTGATGCCTTATATAACATTGGATCCACTAAATGCCTTCCCCTGGCCATATTCCAAGAGCTTTTAAATTGTTAGGTCTACAGACAACAACCAAGGCTCAGAAGTCTCTGAATGAAGATTTAATGATTCCGGGGTGGGGGGTGGGGGTGCTCATTCACTACCCTTTCGTCTCTATCCTTCTAATACACACTGTCACTATGGTTTCTTATAACTACACAGAAAAATGGACAACATGGAAGAATATTTCTGGCAAGGTACTGAGAACAAAATAAAGAACTAATTTCCTTTAGTCCTTCATTTTTACCTACAGGTCAGATCACTTGCGAATATAATAACCACAAAAAACTCTGCACTAATATAACATTAGACACCAGGGCTTCACAGCTATTCAGACCAGGTTCACCACGAACACTGAAGTTATTTAATAAAATTGAAGATGACTTTTCAATCCGGGATACTAAGAAATTTGTATATCCCCTTGCCAATATTTTTCATGGTGATTAGCTCTTTTTTTTCCCCTCACAGACACTGGTATGCTGCTTAAAATAATATTGTGGCTTTACTCACCATCTGTCAAAGGGGAGACATGTTGATTTTCTTAAAGCAAGTTGGGTCTGCATTCTTTCTCTGTTACTGTTACAGGTAGACCTGACAGGCATATGATCGTTTGTTTGCAAATGCTCTCCCCTAGATGGAACCTAGTTAAGTTTCATTTCTTACCTGCTGGACAGTTGCACTCAGAAGGTGTTTCTCTTGTGATTCTCAGTTTAGCCATGTGTTCGTAGGATTCCTGTAGGAAAAGAAGATATATTAAGAGCTAGCAGTAGTATCCCAGTTCTGTGAGTTCTTCAGGGACTCTTCCTCTGTGGCTGTTAATAATGTTTGATAGCCTGCACAAACAGCATTTATGTAAGTGCATGGATCTTAGCCAATGCTAACAGTACTCAAGACATAATTTTGTTTTTAATTTAAAAATCAATTTAACATTGACATAGATTGAAGATTTGGGGAATACCTTTCTTCATTATTCAACTATCACCACCCTGTTAGGTTTTTAAAGTAGGTAGCCGGTAAAGGAGAACGCCACGCGGTATTCAGGCAGGAGAGAAAAGTTTATTACCAAACTGCTGGCCTGTGGCCAAGATGATCCATGGCCAGAGAGAAGGGAGAGGGGGGGGGAGAGAGAGAGAGCGCGACCCCCACCCAGCCCTGCTTTATCTAGGGCAGGGGCAAGGGGTGTGGCCAGGTGGATTATGAGGTGACCTCAGGGAAAGGTAACTGCCTCCAGGTCTGCAGGTTACCCAGGTAACTGGGTGGAGACTTAATTAGGTGGGGACATCTGCATATAGCCCTCAGGGAGAGGACCTAACACACCCTCTCCCTGCACAGCCAAGGCAAAACTCCGGCACTAACAATGCAGCTCATGGCAATGTGTGTCCTATCAATAACAGCCAATGTTGTAGACATACTTTATCACATTCGGGCTGCAACTACTGCATCTCTCCACTGGCAGAAAAACTACCCTCTCCCTACTGGAGTCTAAGTCATCTTTAAAGGAATCCCTTTCAATTCTCCATTCATCAATATCTGAACACAACCTCTGTTAACTCTCCCCCTCCAAAAAAACAAAGGAAAACTTTTTTTTCCCAATTTTTAAAACCTTTAATATGAAAAGAATTCCGAGTTAAATGAATTTTTAAATCTATGGGCTTATTTCACTTTTAAGAGTGCTTACCATTCTCTATTGATAAGGCCTAACCTTATCAAATGAAAAACAGATGTGAGCATTACAATGAATATTCTCCATACAACTGAGAATGCTGACAGCCCAGACTCCACAAAACTAAACAGCCGGGCAAAGCCCCTACTGCCATTGCAACATGCAATCCTTAAGGAAGACAGAGGGAAGATCCTCCACACAGACTTGGAGAGAAACCAAGGAAGGGACTTGAATAAATAGATACCACAGAGGCTCACACATCCCAAATCAACTGTATAACCAGTACGGGTGGATCCTGTAGACTGACTGAACCTGTGCAAAATTCTATCCCACATGCAACTCCCCCTCGAGCAAGGCCCAGCCTCACACACCTGACTATGGTCTTCAGCTGATCTGCCTTCTCCGCAGCAGGGGAACGGAGGGTGCCCTTTTAGCAGATTCCAGGGTGAGGATCCTCGCCTGAAGGTCGTTGGTTTTCACCCCAAGTTACAGACACGAAATCATGGCCACCCCGGAGAGGAGGGTGGCCAGGTGGTGCACGGGGGCATGGAACAGGTGCAATGCTGCCTGGAAGGGCTGGGTTCTTCAGATCCAGCCTTTCACCCTGCTCCCTTCCCCACAGGCTTCTTCACCAGCATGGTAAGGGGGGGGTCCTCTGGCCACCTTCTACCTCCTGCCAAGACAACTGGCCAGAGGAGTAGCGACAAGTCCTCCAAAGTTCAGTCCTGGCGGCTGCACAAGTAGTTGGCAGAGTAGGTGCCAGGCAGGCGCGGTGAGGGACCTGTATGGGGCTCAGCACGGGGGACCCGCAGGCAAGGACCATCCTCAACCCGTGGCTCTCCTCCAGCTGGGAGCAAAACAAACAAAAATAAATAATGCTCTCCTCTGCACTCCTGTGAGCTCCTCTGCTCTCCTCTGCTCTCCTCCTCCTCTGCTCTCCGCCTCCTTTGCTCTCTTCCTCCTCTGCTCTCCTCCTCCTCTGCTCTCTTCCTCCTCAATTGGATGATAAACTTGGCTTCAGGTGTGTTAGGGAGATAGAAGCGTAAAGGTAGAAGAGGAAATGGGTTTCAAATGTACCCTAAGTGCATCAAGTATTGAAAATGAGTACTTCATTTATGGCTCTGCAACAATCTAACATGGTCCTCGGACCCTTTTGGTGCCAATAAGATAGAGGAGAGTTGTGTGACAGATCTCTGGTCTTGCAGGCTTTAGGTTGTAACAGAAAGGAGAACTAGATGGTTCTGAATGTTTATTCAAGGTCCATCCACCCACTTCCTCACTTTCAGCCCTCCCATTATGTTCTTAAGCTTCAAGGAAATAAGTGTTTCTGTTCTCTCACCCGATCCACTCCATTCCCCCCATGTACGGTCCAGTGCCAGGTGCTAGCAAGATCAACAGGGAGCAAGGTGTGGGTACTGTTCATTGGGAGCTGCAGGCTTGCTGTGTTGGCTGGTCCCTCTGGAAGGAATGCTGGTGGCTCCCCTACCCTCTCCTCCTCGTGGGAGAGACCCCCATGACCTGTGTTTGCATTTGCCTCTGTGCTTATATAGCCTCTGTATTTACACCTGACCATGCTAGGGCAAATAGGCTTCCCTAGTTCTTAAGCAATGAGCCAGAGCTGTCCAGTCAACGGTGGTTTGGCAGCATTATGCTGCCTTTAGCCATTTGGGAACCCTATGAAATTGGTCATGGCCCCTTCCAGGATGTGCAGCCTACCAGAGTGCACAGGCGTGAGGCAGAAATAGCAGGGCCTCCTCTTGAGCACAGACCCCTCTCCTCCCGCCTTGTTCCTTTGCTGGGGCTGGCAAGCCTCATAGGCATGGTGGCCCCGACGAGTTAGGATGGCCAGCCAATGACAGGTAAGATCCTTCAGGGGGGACGACCTAAGACAGGCGCTTTCTCAAGTAGGACATCCACCAGCTTATTAAACAGAAAAGGAGGAGATGTGGGGCGCACCGCCTGGCCCCGACTGTGCACGCCCTGGAGTTGTGTGACTGTTGCACCGCCTCCGGGGAGAGGGATCCTGGCTAACCCGCCTGCCTTCGGGGTCCGGAACTGGAAGCAGCTCTAGGCAGTAACCTGGGGTGGTCCTGCTGGTAGTGACATAGACTCAGGCCGCCCCTTAGGGAGGTCCCATGGCCTTCCACCCTTGACAGACAGCTCCGACCGCCAATCGTAGCCCCTGACTAGGTATGTTACACCCCTTCTCTTCCTGCTGCCATTGCCCATACTTAAGATGGGGTTCGCGCCAATAAACAGAGAGCGGTCTTGAACTCTGCCCAAGTCGACTGACCATCTAACTGTGGCATAAAGGTTGGGTTGGGCTGCGTGCGGGCGACTTGCTGTTTATTACCTATTCTGGGTTCACCCTCGGCGTGGAGGGGCGCGCCTCCTTGCCTCTCCTGCTGGTCAGGAGAGCGCCCGGGGTGCAGGGCCCCCTGTATCTGTCCATCCATCTGTCTGTCTATGTGTCTGTCTCCCTGTCCATCTGTCTGTCCATCTCTTGTGCGTCTGTCTGTCTCCCTGTCTGTCTCTATGTTGTCCTGTCTGTCCGTCTGTCTGTGTGTCTGCGCCTCTCTCCGTCCGTGTGTCCGCCCGTCCCTCCTTTTCCGTCTCCCAATCCACATGTCCGTCCCTCTGTCCGCCCCTCCATTCCTCCGACTGGACTGTGTCTCTCTGTCTGGGAGACGCACCCAGCACCACCCAAGGAGGATTCAGCACCCAGCACCACCACCCAAGGAGGACTCAGCACTCAATACCACCACCCAGGAGGCCTCAGCACACAATACCACCACCCAGGAGGACTCAGCACCCAGCACCACCACCCAAGGAGGACTCAGGTCTGTCTGTCTGTCTGTCTGTCTGTGCATGGCACCCGCACCCCCGAGGCCCCAAGGCCTGTCCTCACCGGGGTGCCGCCTTGGCTTCCCCATCCCCGAGAAAGGAGAATGAGATGCTCAGGAGCCAGGAAACCCCCAGGAGAAGCGAGAAAGGGGAAGCGGCATCCACTCCCCGTCCGGAGCCCAGAAACGTCGGGGCCCAGCCGCCCCAAGCTCCCCAGAACACCCACCCGGGGGTCCACACCTGACAGCCCAAACCCCCGGAACCAAGACGGGCACCCTGGCTGCCCCACACCCGACCCGATGTGCCAATGGCCTGCAGTGAGTGTGAAAGCCCCCGGGGCCACCAGGGAGGAGAGGGAGGGGGAAGGAGAGAGGGATGAGATCAAGCACCCATCCCCCACCCACCCAATTATCCACCCACCCACCCATCCATCCACCCACCCATCCACCCACCCACCCCATCCATCCACCCACCCACCCATCCTTCCACCCACCCACCCAACCATCCACCCACCCATCTACCCACCCATCATTCATCCACCCACCCATCCACCCATCCACCCACCCATAGATCCACCCACCCATCCACCCCCCCACCGATCAATCCACCCACTCTTCCACCCATCCACCCAATCATCCACCCACCCACCCACCCACCCATCCCCATTGCTCTCTCCACAGTGCTCTCCAGGTCCAGGCCTCCTGCCCTGATCCTCCCCTGGTCTGCAGCCTCCATCTTCCTCCCCCTCCTCCTCCTCCTCCTCCTCCTCCTCGTCCTCATGGCTGAAGCTCATCCGGGTAACTCACCTCCTTTCTGGTTCCTCCATCAGCCCAAGGGAGGATTCGAACACAGTACCCTTGTATGGATGATCCTGACTTCTCACCTTTGTCCTCGTGACCCCCCCAACCCAACCAGAGATTCCCACACCATCTTCTGGAAGCTTCCCCGCGCCCCTCCTGACCCCTGAGACCCCCCCAACCTTGGGCCCTGCGACCCCTGACCCCTGTACCTGACCTGGGCCTGACCTTCGACTCCAGGAGCCACAGGCTAAGCTTGCACTGTGTGGCCACCACCACAGAGGCCCGGTGCATCGTTGTGAACCCGAACAAGGGGGTCGGTCACACTGCTGGACAGTTGGGGCAATCGAGGCACGACGGAGACACCAGGCCCCCACCCTGAGAGGCCAATGGTGGGGGCTGTGGGGTAAACTGAGGCAGGGGTGGGCTGGCCCACATTCCCTGGTGTTCCGCGGGCTAAGTTGAGGCATGGATGGACGAATGGATCTCCCAGGTGTTCCGGTTTATGTCAAGGCACCGACCCCCCCCCCGCTCTCCAAGGTCCCCGTCGGACAATGTAGCTGCGAATTCTGGGATCTCCTGTGGTACCAGGGAGTCGAGTTCGAGGTTACACTCACTGTGGCCAGGAGGCCCCTGACCAAAGGCCTGGGGTTCACAAACCCGGGTGAGGTCCTGAGGTTCTGGGTAGGGGGGGGGATCGAGGGTCAGGGGTCACAGGTCATATGTTGAAGGTTCAGGGGTCATTGGGTTGAAAGTTCAGGAATCATGGGGGTAGAACTGGTCAGGGGTCATGGGTTGACGGGTCAGGGGACATGGGGTTGAAGGGTCAGGGGTTTTTGGGGTTGAAGGGTCAGAGGTCGTGGGGTTGAAGGGTCAGGGGTAAGTCTCCCCACAGGCCCTCCACCCTCCACCCCCCCCCCCCGCCATGTCGTTCCCCAGGCCTTGTGTGTTATGTCTTCGAGGCCCAGGCCCTGAACTGCTCATGGGCACTGGGGCCGCAGGCACCGCGGGGGACACAGTATTCCTTCAGGATCCGGACTCCAGGTGGGGCCACCCCTGCCGGTTTCAATGCCCCCTCCGCACCATTGTCGGTTTCTAATGTTCCCCGCTCATCCCGCCATTGTCAGTTTCTACGCCTCTCTTTGGCATTGTCAGTTTGTAATGCCACCTCTGTTGGCCATTTTCGGTTTCTAATGTCCCCCCCTTCGGCCATTGTGAGTTTCTAATGCCCCACCACTCCCTAGGACCGGCCGTGTACCATGAATGCTGGCCGACATGTGCCAGTCCGGCCTCCAGGTGGGCTGCATCCTCCCCGATCTTGCTGGCCTCTGGGCCCAGACCTACGCCCTGGTCACCGGCTCGAGCCCCGCTGGCCCCGTCCACTTCCTGGACGCCTGGCTCTATGCCCGTGAAATTGGGTGAGGGTGGTTTCCAGTACCCCCTGGACCACCCAGGGCAGTTTCAAGTATCCCAGAGACCACCAAGGGCAGTGTAAAGTGTCCCCCAAGAAACACCGAGGGCGGATTTGTGTCCTCGAGACCACCGAGAGTGGTTTCAAGTATCCCCACGAGCACTTTGGTGCATGGAGGGCAGTTTCAGGTATCCCCAAGACCACCTAGGCGATTTCAAGGGTTCCCCATGACCCCCAAAAGCAGCTTCAAGTTTTCCCAGGACCATCCAGGGCGGTTTTAAGTGTCCCCGAGACCGCTGAGGGCGGTTTCAAGTGTCACACGAGCACCTTGGTGGATGGAGGGCGGTTTTCCACTGTCCCCATGAGCATCCAGGGCAGTTTTTGAGTGTCCCCCAAGACCCACAAGGGCAGTTTCAAGTATCCCTGGCACCACCGAGGGCAGAGTTTCGAGCCCCCCCACCCCACCCGGTGTCCCTCCAGTCATCTGTGGCAGTTTTCAGAACACTTTGACCCCCTGTGAAACGTGAGCATTGCCTGCGGCCCCCGGGGCTGGCAGGTATGGTGGGAGCCACACAGGACCTGGAGGCAGTGGAGCAAGCACGACTTCCGTACCAGCTGGCCCTGTGCATGGAGTACTCAGTGCAACACCCGGGAGTACTCGGTCCAGCACTGGCGGAAGTATTTAGTCCAGCAACGGTCAGGAGGGGGTGGGGTTCCGGATTGGTGTGGGATGGGAGTACTCAGTCCAGCACCGGGGAGGGATGGGAGTACTCAGTGCAGCACCCGGGAGTACTCAGTCCAGCACCAGGGAGTACTGGTTGTAGCACCCTGGACTACTCAGTCCAGTATTGGTTGGGAGAGGTGGGTTTCAGGATTAGTGTGAAATGGGAGTACTCAGCCCAGCACTGGGGGAGTACTCCACACAGCACGTGGGGAGTACTAAGCACATCACCCAGAAGTACACGGTCCAGCACCCTGCCCCCGCAGTCCAGTGCTGACTGAGGCCTGTGCTCTGTTCTTTTAGCATGGTGGCCAGCTGGTCTCCCAGGACTCCCCGGTGAGTGCTCCTGGAACCGCCCCGTGCCTCAGTTTACCCCTGCCCCATGGCGAGTCTCCCCCCACATTGAGGTCTTGGGAGGCTCAGACAACACCTACGCCCTGCCAGGCCTCGAACCCGGGCCTCACCGGGCCTGTGCATCCGGGCCAGGGAAGCCCGCACCCTGACCTAGGGCTCCTGGAGCAACACAGTGGAGTTTGGGGAGCAGAGGGCGGTTTCAACTGTCCCAGAGAGGTTTCAGGTGTCCCCAGGAGTAGAGATTCTGGGTGGGGGGTGGTTTCAAGTGTCCCCAGGACCATTTTGGGCCTGTGGGTGGATGGAGGGCGGTTTCAAGTGTTCCGGGGGGAAGGGGTCTGGGGCGATTCGTTTCAAGTGTCTCCAGGGTGGGCAGGGGTCTGTGGTGGGTGGGTTCAAGTGTACCCAGGGCAGTTTCAAGTATCCAAGGTGTTTTCTAGTATCCCAATGGGGAGGGGCTCTTGGGGGGGTGGTTTCAAGTGTAACCAGGACCACCTTGGGCCTGTGGGTGGATGGAGGGCGGTTTCAAGTGTCCCCGGGTTGGAGTGGTTCTGTAGGGGGCGGTTTTTAAGCGTCCGCCAAGGCAACCCTGGGCCTGTGGGTGGATGGAGGGCGGTTTCAAGTGTCCCCAAGGGGAGGGGGGTCTGGGTGAGGGTCAGTTTCAAGTGTCCCATGATGGGGGGCAGTTCTTTAGGGGGGTGGTTTCAAGTGTCTCGAAGGCAACCCTCGGCGTGTGCATCGATGGAGGGCGGGTATCCAGTGTCCCCACGGAAAACCTTGGGGCCTGTGAGTGGATGTGGGGCAGTTTTGAGTGTCCCCACGGCGGTTTCAAGTGTCCCCGGGGGAATGGGGATCTGGGTGGGGGTGTGGTTTCAAGTGTCCCCAAGACCATTCTGGGCCTGTGGGTGGATAGGTGGCGATTTGAAGTGTCCTCAGAGGCCTCACATGGGGGGGAGCCTTTGCAGGTGGAGTCGTGTGGGGAGGGCTGGGGCAAGGAGCTGAGGGTCACGTGTCCCTCCCTCCCCACTTCATGTGACCCCTCCCCCTCCCATCCCTTCCTCCCCGAGTGTGTGCACACCCACACGGTCGGAGGTTTTCAAGGGTCCCCGCCAGGCCAGCCATGCTGCACCTGCTGCTTCGGCAGCACTGGGGTCGCTGGGCCTGGTCTGGGGCTGTCAGAGGTGAGCAGGGAATCTGAACCGCGGGGCCCCCAGGGTGGGGGGGGGGGGGAACGCAACGCATTGTGGGCCATGCGGGAGGCCGGGATTCGAGGCCCACATCCACCCGTCCGTCCGTCTGCCCTGCAGGCTCCTGAAGCGCCCGCGTTCCCTGTGTCAGTGACAAGTGACTGGTGAAGAATGGACAGACGGACGGACGGAGGGACAGAGGGACATGGGGGGCTGGGGGCTTGGGCGGTGACAGACAGACAGCGATGGGAATCGAGACACGGACAGACATGAAGACAGACGGACGGACAGACAGGGAGACAGGGGAGATGGACGGACAGATGAACAGACAGACAGACAGACTGGGAGACAGATGGACAGACCTGGAGACAGACAAACAGGCATGGACAAGAGACAGGCAGACAGATGGACAAACAGACATGGAGACAGACAGACAGGGAGACGGACAGACAGACACACAGCAGACAGATGGACAGACAGACAGACAGGGACACAGATGAGCAGGACAGACAGACAGGTGGACAGGGAGACAGACAGACAGAACTGGAGACAGACAGATGACAAAAAGACACAGATGGACGGATGGACAGATGGACATCATGGAGACAGATAGACAAGAGAGGGAGACGGACAGACAGATGAGCACACAGTGAGACACACAGGGAGACAGACAGTCATGGACAGATGGACCTGGAGACAGACGGACAAACACACTGAGCAGATGGTCAGACAGGACAGACGGAAGAAACAGGGAGACAGACAGATGGACGGATGGATGGACAGATGGGACAGATGAGCAGACGGGGCAGACAGACCTGGAGACAGACGGACACATGGACAAATGGATGGACGGACAGACACAGAGGGAGACAGACGGACAAAGAGATGGGCGGATGGACACACGGACAGCCGGACAGCCGTGCACCTCCCCCTCTCCTCCGCTGGAGGAGGAGGAGGAGGAGGAGGAGGAGGAGGAGGAGGAGGAGGAGGAGGAGGAGGCGGAGCCATGGCCTGTGGTGGAGCTGAGCCTGCAGCCTGGGCCCTGGATCATGGCGCCGCCGGGGGTCACCCCAGCCTCCCCCCCCCGCATGCACACACGTACCCAGGGTTAGGGTACTGAGTCCTCCTGCGTGGGTGCTGGGGTGCTCAGTCCTCCCCCGGCATCTCCACACAAGATGCTGGGTGCTCAGTCCCCCCTGGCGTCTCCACACAAGGTGCTGGGTGCTCAGTCTTCCTTTGTTAGTGCTGGGTGCTCAGTCCTCCCCCGGTGTCTGCATACGAGGTGCTGGGTGCTCAGTCCTCCCGTGCCTCCACACAAAGTGCTGGGTGCTCAGTCCTTCTCATGTGGGTGCTGGGCAGTTAGTCCTGTGTCCCCACACGAGGGCCTGCGTGCTCAGTCCTCCTCCCATGAATCCACAGGAGGCGCTGGGCGCTCAGTTCTCCTCCCGTTCCTCCACACGAGGTGCTGGGGTGCTCAGTCCTCCTGTGTGTGTGCTAGGCGCTCAGTCCTCCTCCCGTGCCTCCGTGAGGGGTGCTGGGTGCTTGGAATAATTAGTACATGTTTTTGGAATAATTAGTACATGTTTAGGCTAGTCAAAGCCGAAGTCATAATAGCCCCAATAGCTATGCCCTTATGGACACTTAAGATGATGCTAAGTGAAATGAGCTCCATGTTATGGAAACAAGTGGTATATCATATTGTAATTATTTTCAACATGCGATATGAATCCGTACCCTTTTTATTTTCTCTCGTATTCCCTTCCTGTGGTTTTACCCCCACTATCACTGTATCTCATCTGAGCACCCTGGATACTGTATATACGTGTATTAGAGCTAGGGAAGAGAAAGTAAATATCAAAATCAATAGACAAAGATAAAAATACAAACAACTCCAAACACAATACTCACAAAACCATTTGGTGTAAACCAACCATACAACTCGTGGGTGGAAGGGGAAGCAGGAGGGAAGAGGTAGGCATGTGGAGGGGAGGAGGAGTTAACATGTTGGACAAGAAATGTACTCACTGCATTATATATGAAATTGTAACCCCTCTGTACTTCACTTTGACAATAAAGGAGAAAAAAGACAATAAATATTTTTGAAAGATTCTGAAACACCTAACATTTCTGAGAGTTATAACATATAATGCTTAAGATTCTCATGTTAAAAACTAACATTTAGAATCAACACTCTCTTTCTCTGGCAATAGGAAAACTACCAACACATACACTGTTTGTGAATAAAGTAAACATTTCCCTCAAAGAACTGCTAATCACCATACATTTCCCTTTCTTCATTCCTGTTATTTACTTCAGCCATTCTCTGGCCATAATCTGAGTGAAACCAGCCAAAAGGTACAGACACTGAGGCAGGAAGGGACAGATAGCATGAACACACCAAGGTGGCTGAGGCCTGAGCTATTTTGGATACTATAACCTCAACATTAGGCACAGGTAGTGAGAGAGGAAGAGAGAGACCAGGAAAAGTAGAAGCCAAATGGCTGCTAGGTATAAAAATCTAGAGAAGTGTGGACTTAAGACAGTTGTCAGAAGGTGCAACACAAAAATGAATAAGATGGAAATTAGATGGGATGTTCAAGGAAATAACCAAACGAGAACATACAACAAAATAAGTCAAAGCTAGGGACAGCGAAAAGAGTAGTGCAAAATTTGGGATGTGGACAACCTATCCAGCGTTTATTAAAAAAAATGGCTTCTGCACAAGCACAAACATCTCTCCAGCCTTCCTTCTCTCTCTACACATAGAATAAGCATTCCCTCCTCTGTAGCCTTTGCAAACAAGAGACACGCGATATTTTTGTTAGATAATGAAACAAATACCAGTGATGAGCCAAAAACTTAAATAGAGTAAAAGAGTTGGGGACAGCACTGTGTTCACTCTATGAGAAATATCCAACAGGAATGTGCAGTGTCCTTTATTCAACCACAGTTGTTTATTCGAATCACAAAGTCTAATGATTAAAGCATGTCTTCAACTCTCTCATATCTTGCTATTCTATTTATTCTTGTGTTATACATTTACAATGACCACTCTTAGGAATCTAGAAAGTTCTGAGGAAGAACTGGGGTAGGGGGGTGGTGCTTATGATTACTTCCCAAAGCATAAGGGTGAAAAACAGCAGCTCATCAAGTGGGGGCAAGGGGGAGAGAGGGGAGACAAATGAAGGGGAAGGGGGGGAATGTAGTCAAGAATTCATTGTACATACTACAAAAGTAAGAAAATGGAAAGGGTGGGCAGAGGAAGGAGGGGCAAGAATGTTGAAAGGGGTGAGGTGGGTTAAGATCTGCCATATTCATAAACTGCTTTGTCAAATGGCAACTCCTTTGCACAAATACTTAAAGATAGTTTTTGTAAGAACTCAGAAGCTCTTCCCTTCACAGTAGTAGGACAAATTATTAGTTCCTACGCACAGGGACTAGAGTCTTTCAGGTCATTTGTGTTTTTGGTGGGGTTTTGGTTTTGGTGAGCCAGCACTGAAAATTGAACTCAGAGACTGGGCTATGTCCCTTAGCTTTGTCACTCCATGCTGGCATGCTACCCCTTGAGAAATAGCACCATTTCTGGTACTTTGGTGGTTCATGGAGGGATGGATGTCATGGATTTCCCTGCCAGGGCGGGTTTCAAAGCACAATCCTCCAATCTCATGAGGATCTGGGATTACAGGCCTGAGCCACAGGCTCCAGTTTCTAATGAGCTTTGGTCATCAAAAAAGGGATAGTATAATTTTAAGGTTCACAGACATTAGTGCTACCTTTGGATCTCATTATATAAAGCCCCAAAGACCTGTCTTTTAAATAACTAATCAAATAAAAAATAAACAATTGCCTTCTAATTAAATAATCATAAGATAGGAAAATGGAGACAAAATAATCATTACTAATATAAACATAAAAATGGAAAAAAGCTTACCAAAGAGTTGATTCCTACATAGTTTAAGACTATAGGGAAAGTAAGCTGGAAGCCAGTGGCTGTAGCCAGTAATCCTAGCTATTCAGGAGGCTGAGATCTGAGGATTGAGGTTCTAAGCCGCCTGGGCAGGAAAATCTGTGAGACTCTTCTCTTCAATTAACCACCAAAAACCTGGAATTGGAGCTATTGCTCAAGTGACAGAGTGCTAGCCTTAAGCAAAAAAAGCTCAGGAACTGTGTCCAAGCCTGAGTTCAAACCCGGGAACAGCAAAAATATAGGTAGATAGATAGATAGATAGATAGATAGATAGATAGATAGATAGATAGATAGATACAGTTTGTGTTGCAATGGAAAACCATGCACTCTACATCACTCTCTTCCTAATTCATTCCACTACTATGTAACAGGATAAATAGCAGAGAATAGCAAAGGAAAATAAATATTTGTTAATTGGCGATGTCTTTCTTGCTATAGTCATATAGTTTCTTTCGAAGTGCAATTGACTTCTCTTTCTCACTTGGAAAAGTCCACTTTGACTCTATTTACATATTCCATTTCAATTACTTCTGAACTAAACAAACAAAAAAACCTATGTTTCAGTCTTAAAATTCTTCTTTGACCATTATGGAATCGTAATAGATACTTCTTCGGTAATTAAAGTAACACATATCACTTGGCCTCTGTATACTTCCATGCCATCATAACTGGTCATGATTTTACTTAAGAAAATGATCCCTTAATAGAAACAACATGTCACTTTATGGACGTGGGAGGAGTTTTGCTATGGGTCATGAACATCCCTCTGCTCCACAATAGATTGCATACTAAGTGCAGGCCCTGGAAAGGCAGGGCCCTGCCACCTGAGTCCCATATGCGTAAGTTCCAAGCTGAGGGAAAGTCAGGTCAAACAACACCAATGCAATGGAAGGAAACCAGAGTTTAGATTCCTGCTACAGAATTGCAAAGCAGAGTACAGGAGAGGGGCCTGACTAGAATGAGGGTTGTTTGGGACAGTGCACCTTCTAGTTTGTTCTTCTATATATGGATGGCCACAACATGAAGCCACTGAGGTAATGTGTGCTCCATGAAAGCCTGGTGGAGTCGCATTTCTACATCTACTCTTAAGTTTCCTGTATTTATTCTTAAGTTTCAACCATTCTTAATCTTCTCATCATATCCCATAAATGTGAAAGCAGTGTGAAGCTTTAAAATGCTAGTTGCACATGATTACAATTAAACAATGTGGAGACTCCTAAGAAATGGGAAAATGATGAGGAAGGGATACATGAAGCGTGTAGGAATTCTTTGTGACTGATTATAAAATTCTCTTTTCTGGGATTTCTGCTTCAAGACTGATGGTAGAAGCAAAGGTTTTCCTGCTTTAAAAAAAAAGGTGTAAAAGAATAAAATGTCCTAGACTTCTTAATCCAAAGATACCTTGTGTTATAACAATTAGACATTTTCATATTCATAAAATGGTAACATAAATTTTATTACCACACCAGCACTTCATTTATTCCTAGCCTGATTTCCAGACTAATCTCAATATTCAAGAAAATATTTCAAAATTAGCTGAAATTTAGGGCATTGAATAACGTTGCACAGAAGAAAAGCATATACAAGAACATAAAAAGCTATGGTTCTTCACTGATGTAATTTCACAATGTTAGAGTTTTTCTTTTATTAAAAACTACCAGTTGCAAAGACATGACTGGAAAGTTCAGGCACACGGGTCCGCCTTCCTGCCTCAGGTCCTGGGCAACTACCAGACAGTCTGCAGGGTTAGGAGATAAAGTCACAGATACAGTGTGTTTGGCTAAATATTTTTAATAGATTATAATACCTCTGTTTGGCTCAAATAAATTATCCAGCCTTATTTGGTCCACTTTCCCATTTCATGGTTGGCTGATCATTGAATTCTCTCAGAAAGCAAAGCAATGAAGAAAGGGGAAAAAAGAAGAAAGATGAAAAAAGGAGGAGGAAGGAAGGAAGGGGGCCTGAGGAGGAGGACAAAGGACAGAGGAGAAAAAGTCAGGAAGTCAGGTACTGGTGGCCTATGCCTACAATGCTAGCTACCTCAGAAATGAGATCTGAGGATCACAGTTCAAAGCAAGCCTGGGCAGGAAAAGTCCACAAGACACTTAGCTCCAACCAACAGATAGTTCAGAGTAGAGCTGAGTGCCAGCCTTGAGCAAAAGCTCAGTGCCCAGGCTCTGAGTTCAAGCCCCAGGTCTGTCAAAACAAAAAGTCATTTTTATGTTGCAGACTTCCTTGAAGCCCATAGTTTGAAACGATATATGGAAGGGAAAAACAATCACTCACCAAAGCTCAATAGCTTGTAGAGCTGCTGTGTCATTCTATTGCCTGTCCTACCCAGACACGTATAAAATGTGCTTTGCTTGGCCAAAGAGCTATCCACAACTCCCTGCTCAAACACCTGATGACAGTGGACCATTCATTTCAATGGGGAACAAGTTAGTCTTTCAATTTTCCTTCTGTTGTACTCGTTACAATGTGCCAGATTTACACTCTCTCTGTGAAATGCATTGGATTTCTCAGTCAATATTGGCTACAATATTAGTAATTTCTCAAGATCTTGCCTGTCATTTAAATGCAGACACAAAACTCACAGTCTCCTCCTGGATTCCATTTCAGTTTCAACATAGAACCATCATCATTTTAACCAAAGACCAACTTTCTTACACCATAGTTTCTATAAATAATGCACAAAAAAATACTCTGCATATGCAAATTCAACCAATTACAGATTGTACATCTTTAAGGGAAAAAGCAGTGCATCTGTACTAAAACACATTCACACTGTTTTCTTGTCATAATGCCCTATAACATGGTATAAAATCTAGCTACACATTATTTCAATTATATTACTTACTGTAAGCAATCTAGAGAAGGACAAAGTATATGAAGGATGTTTGTAGTTTATATGCAAGTATTATACTGTTTTATATTAAAAGAACTTCATTAGCCACATGGGTTGTAGAGCCAACCCACTTCAGATACTAAGGGGACATTGTAATTTGGGGGAAAGTTATGTTGCAGATACTATTTGGCCAGCTAAACATTAACTGCTCAACAAAACTCTAGTGTTAACAATAACTATATTAAAAAGTTAATGGCAGCAGCAACTTGTTGACAAGACTCTATGTGCGTATGTGTGAAGAATAAAAGCTCAAAGGAGCAAGGTGCCAGTGCTCATGTCTGTAATCCTCAAGAGAATGATTTCTGAGAATCAAGGTTCAAAGAAAGCGATGCACCAGAAAGTCTCTTATCTACAATTAATCACCAAAAAATCAGGAAACAGAGCTGTGGTTCAAGTGGTAGACCACTATCCTGAGTGCAAAGGCTAAGGGGATAGCACTCAGGACCTGAGTACAAGCCCTGGTGCTAGGCAACAAAAAGTATAAAAGCACAAAGAAAAATGAAAAAATGCACAGAAACATGTCAAAAACTGGGATGACTTAAAGGCTTAAAAAAATCTCAGACTTTAAGGCAGACGGATGGGGTGAGGAGATGTTGATGTTTATGATGTATGATATCACAGTGGGTTACATTGTGCATTTCCCCAACTTCCTAGTGCGAACAGATTAAGGAATAGGTTCCTCACGTTCAGTGAGGAACACTGAGCTCTTTGGGAAGAAAAGGGAGAAGGAAGAGGAGGAAAAGAGGTGAGAAAAGTGGGAGAAGAGGCGAGAGGAACCGATAACAAAGAAGACTATCTAGACATATATTCTGACTCCCAGTTATACCATAATGTACAAGCCAGAGCTTGCTACAATTAACTCAATTAGAGTAATATGATCATTGTATTTTATAACGTGTGAATATATTTTAAATACAAGAATTAAAGCTTCATGTCCATAACGAAGAACAGAACGCCTATAAATTGAAATTATAATTTTTTTTTTACATTTTTAGGTGTCAAGCCTATAAGTATGCCCTTATAACAAAAACTGCATGAATCTAGTGATCAATGTAAGGAACACATTATGAAGGGAAATGAATACATTTCAACTACCATTCATGAAGAGAATAAGGCCTTCAACTGAAGAGGCAGTGGACATCTCTGGAGGCAATGACGTCAGAAGTGTCATCGCAATTCCAAATTATCCCTGTACTCATAGAAATTCCAAATTCTGAGGGAAGAAGTTCCACAGTAAGTTGAATGACAGTATTAATTCCACTTATTCTAGCTGTTGGAATACTAGCCCAAAGTTCATGGCTGTGGCTGTATCTATTATACACAAGTGCAACATTGACTGCATTTCAGGTATCTTAGAGCTGATGGGTTGGAGAAACTATTTGCTTTCTCTACTGATTTTGTCCATCACCAAAGAAGACAAGGGATAGCTCGCAATTCAATTGGGAAGAAACTGGTGGAGCAGTGAACTCCTATTTAGCTCAGTTCTCCTATCTCCACGTAAGAATCACCATTGTTAACACAAATTGGGGAGGGATTGGGGGCATGTGAAATTCCATGGCACTTTAAACCACCCCACCAAACTTCACCCATCTTGGCAAGCCAGGTTAGGTAGCAATGCTTCTAGGTGTAGCCAGTCATATCCTGGGTTTCAGGTTTCAGCCTGCAGCTCAGTCATCCATAAACAGTTTTCACATTCTCCACTTCCACCAAACCACCCCAGAGAGTCTCTAACGTGGTAAGGAGGGCACCCAAACAGTTTTTCATGATAGGTCTTGGATGGCTTCCATTTGGGTCATGTCACAGAGTTGATTTTACAGCCTTACAAAGCAATCAGAAGCAGAGCAGACTGTGGCCTTGAAAGAATGCTTGCTCCTACACATCGAATAAGCTACAGTGAATTGAAACTCCATGTAGTATTGGTATCCTTTTACATAATTACCAACGGAATTACTACAGTGAGAAAGGGAAAGGAAGCCGGACATCGTGGCACACTTCTGTTTCCCAGATACTGGGGAACAGAGGTAGGGAGGAGCACAGTCTTGAGACCACCTGATCAAATGAAAAGCAGGGGAGGGAGGGGAGGAGGAGTTAAAGGGGAAGAAGAGTGAAAAGGGCAGAGGAAAAGGGAGAAAGGTGGAAGAGATAGAGGAAGGGGAGGGCTGGCCAGCCCAAAAGACTATCCAAAGATAACTCAAAAGCCAAAAAAAAAAAAAAAAAGGAACTGGAGGAGTGGCTTAAATGAAGCAAGGAAAAGGCCTCAGTTCCAAGCCAAGCATCACCAGAGCAAGAATTGGAAGAATTAGCTTCTTCATTTGTAAACAAGGCAGACAAAAGAGAAGAAACAAGAACACCCCCTTCAAAAGGCAACTTGTCTTTGTCCCACTCTCAGCAGAAAAGTCACTGAGCATGTCATGTCCAGCCTTTTGGATTCAGTAGGCCTGAGAAAGACTTACTGGGGATATTCGTGGGGGCACCCTCATCACTGTGCCCTGTTCTGTGTCACAGGAAGTGGAGGCATATCTGCCATTTTCATTTCCATAACATTCACCATCTCAAGTTGCTTATTCAAGTTTCTTAAGGTAAAACTGTTTCTGTTCTCTGTATCATTGAAAATGTATACAGCAAGACATGGAGTTTTATATGCTCAAGTCAACTGGATTAGCAAAGGAACACAAAGGCTCTGACACCAGGGGAAGAGTGCTCTATCTCAAAGCAAGCATGAACATTTACGTCCATCACCATACTGGGGCGTCCTCAATCCATCACCAGGATCTGTACTGCTCCCACTTGGGAATGAGGGGTACTTGCGCTTGTTGGCATTTACTCCCACTTTGTAAATAGTCATTTCATAAGTATAGAGGATACCTTAAGAAGTATCTACTTTCTGTGTATGCTCATACTAGGGCTTGACCTCAGGGCCTGGGCATTGCCCCTTAACTTTTTCGCTCAAGGCTGGCTTTCTATCACTTGAGCCACAGCTCTACTTTGGCTTTTTTGGTGGCTATTGAAGGTGAGAGACTCATGGAAATTCCTGCCTAGGCTGGCTTTGAATCCCAACCTTCAGATTGCAATCTCCTAAGAAGCTAGAATTATAACTGAGCCCACCACCAGATGGCTTCTAGTCTCACTTTTTACCTGTAGCTGTTAAACACTCCACACAAGAAGTTCTCAACTTTAATCTCACTATTCATAGAATAGAGTAGACTACCATCATATAGAACAGGCTGTCCATTCTATATTAAAAATCATGTTTAGAAAGTGGCTCAGGAGTAGAGCTGAAGAGCACAGGGACAGAGCCCAGCCCAGAGTTCAAGCCCCATGACCAAGAAAAAAATATCATGTTTCTTTCATTTGGAATATCAGCAGATCAGCTACCAGTGTACCTTTATCTACCTATCCATCAATTCTTAGAAATTCAAAAGGCAACCAACAAACTTTGTATCCTTCCTACAGATTTTCTCAGGAGCCATATTTCTTCTATTATGAATTTCTGAAACATAAGTATAGTTTTCTTTCTCTACCACCAAACCATTTAAACAACTTCCATATTGTAAACATTTCATAGATTTAGGTTATAAGCTCCAAAATGTACTCCTCTTGATTTTGCTTATCCCACATGGAAAGTCCTTTTCAAATTAACATTTGGGTGTCATCTTCATGGAACTAGAAACTCCATGAGGATGCAGGGCAAGTCTGCCTCATTTTGCCCCCCCCACAAAAAAAAAATCCCAAAATCTGGTACTGTTTAGAAATTATGCTAGGTAGAGAATTGACTAAGATGCTAAGTCGTTATTGCCCAGCTCTTACGTACAATGATATGACCAGTTTGTAAAAAGCCATTTGTGGAAATGAATTTGCACAAGATTGTGTAACATGTGAATGAAAAAAGCCAAGGTGGCTTTCTTCATTTCCTATTCTTCATGGATGACACCACAGAGGTTCTTATACCTGTTTGCATTTCCTTAGCCTCAGGTCCTCAGCTCTCCCACTAGCCCCCAGATCCACCCATACCTAATGAGCCACTCCTACTCACTACCTAGCTACTTCCCCTTTACCCCCAGAGAGAGAAGCTGCCACCTGGATAAGGTGCAGACACCATGGTATCTCCCTCTCCCAGGGAACTATGGCCCCACTAATAAACCTCCTTTTGAACCTTCTTCTCCTGTCTGTGATGATCTCTGCATGGTCCTCTGGGATGGCTGGGGACATATCTTTTCAACACCTAATAGGCTGAGGATTCCAATGGTACTGATGAATGATTCTTATACTTGAATGGTGTATCCATTCCCATCGTTCTTCATTGGGCTGGACAGAGAAACCTTTCTGTAAATTGCCTGCTTTATGCATACTTCATGGAAGATCCAAAGAACACAACCTGAAGTAGAATTCTGTAGCCATAGTGATGAGCCAAGTTACTCTCTTAGAGACAGTCAGGGTATGACAGGGATCAAGCCACAAATAGCAGCTGTTAATTTCCTTGTCTCTGCCAATGCTAACGCAAGTCTGCTAAACATAGCTTTGATGAATTATTTGGGGTTCTTAAAAGAAAATTTTCTTTTGGTTTTCTAGAGGTCTCTTGATCTTACAAAAAAGGGTAATATGCCTTCTACTGAGGACAAAGATGATATAATAATGACTGTCCAATTTTATGTTATAAATATCACTGTATAAATAAATCTGATTTGAATAGGTCTACGAGTCAGATGGAGAAGACACTCATTTTGGTAAACATCTCATATTGAAGCTGTAAAGACACTCTTTACTAAGTCCATGCCCAATAAATCCAAGTCTTTCTACCCGGTATGCTTCGGTCTAAATGGTCCTGTTTCCCCTGTCATTTTGGTGAACACTTTGGAGACAAAACTAGGTATCATGAAAACCCCAAATTCCACTGCTACAACACCAAGAGATACTGACAGGCAAGATTATCTTTATAAATGACCTACAGATGTTTAACTAACCGCCATGTACATTAGCTTTAGGTTCTGAGCAACTTTTGCAACATTTCCCACTTGTTCCTCTGTGGAGCAGAGGAAGGAATGTAAGAAAAAGACTAATGAACTGTGGGTGCAGCTTTAGTGGTGAAGAGAATTTGCCTAGTCTTTCTGAGAAACTTACAAAAAAAAACCAACACAAAAAACAGAAGTATTATTTAAGCTCTAAACACTAATATGCCAAACAATTTACATAAATCGTACAAGGAGAAGGAATTTCTACTCTTTTTTTTCCTGGTGAAAAAATGAAGTGCATTCATTTGATCACAGTCACACCATTATTTAGTATCAGATCTAAGATTGCAGTCTAGACATATCCAGCTCATTCTGGATTCCTTATGAGGCTTCTAGCTCTGGAGTCCCTCTGCCCAGGGGACAAATCCTAAGATTGCTAGCACTTAAAACTCTCCTAGTTATAGAAAGTAAATCACAAAGAGCCTCTCCTACTGTGAGAAGCCATTCAATAAATCGTCCTCAAAGCCTTCCCACAGAGGCTACCTGGGAAAACCCCAGTAAGACCTGAGTTCTAGCAGAAGCCATCAGTGAGTACAAACAACACAAATTTGCTTCCTTTGCTACCGGACCCTTGGGCTCTGAGACTCAGCCTGTCATCAAGAGTGTCAACTTCAATGGATGGGCATGTGTCCACAGGAACTGAGTTGAGGTCACACTTGTCTCACTCTGTCCTGCAAACAGATGTCTGGGTGACAAGTTCTTAGTCACACATGGCGAACAGAGGTTCCAGCCAAATCAGGTGGGAAGTGCCATATCTTCTTTCTAAAGCCCTTTTGGCCAGCCAGCTCATTCCCTATGATAATCCTGCATCAGCTGGTTTTCTCCAGAATCTTTTAACACAAAGCCTGCGTTTGGGTGATGTCTTGTTATTGGACAAGCAGACTGAGTTTATTTCTGTAACTCACCAAAAACCCCATCTGGTTCTGTGTGTTTGAATGTGCCCCTTCAGAGTTCCCTCCCAAGGAGCCAGGTAAAAACTGATGTAAGCAGAGTTCTAGTGGTGGCAAGAAGGAAAGCAGGTGATAGAGCAACCAATAAACAACAACCCAAGAGAATTGCTGTTTATTATTCATTTATCACATTAAGATGGAAAAACAGGGCTGGGAATATGGCCTAGTGGCAAGAGCTCTCTGTTCGATTCCCAGCACCACATATATGGAAAACGGCCAGAAGGGGCGCTGTGGCTCAGGTGGCAGAGTTCTAGCATTGAGCGGGAAGAAGCCAGGGACAGTGCTCAGGCCTGAGTCCAAGGCCCAGGACTGACCCCAAAAAAAGCAAGATGGAAAAACAAAGTCTGTAATAATCATCCCAGGGAATATACAGCAACTCTTAAGGATAATAGCTTTCTCCCAGATGACAAGAGTTCAATCACTGGCCTACATGAAGCATCATAAAAACAATAGTATCTCCTCTGGAAATAGAACTCGGTTGTGGTCACTTTTCAACATTTACCAAGTTTGTTATGAATCTTTCCAAATTAAATTTAAGCTCCCCACATACACACAGCCCGTGTACTGGATTTTTTTGTATATTCAAAAGATGCTCTTTCCTGCCAGGTGTGATTTGTGAAGTCCTATACCTACCCTACCACTGTCGGGGAAATTAACATCATCTCTATCGGGCAGGGGCAGCTGGTGATTTCATTCCTGTCCTGGAAAAGTTCTTCCCTTGAATATCTTACTTCTGCGGTCCTTTCTCAACTACTCAGGATGAAACACACAATGTCAACATCCACGCTTTGTCTTCTCATCAAAAGCCGTCACTGAAAAAATAATATATCTCAAAGATGGTCAAATACAAATACTAAATACAAATACTAAAAGCTTTTATGCTGTATAACCTGAAAATTGAAAAGTCTAAACTGTGCCTGAACTAGTTATCATGAGACAAAAACCAACCCGCAAACTATAAGAAATTACAGGCAGTAGTCCTTTTTATCCCCAGTCCGGGGCTTGGACTCAGGGTCTTGGGTGCTATCCCTGAGCCTCTCTGTGCTCAAGGCTAGCGTTCTACACTTGAGCCACAGTGCCTTTTCCAGCTTTTTTCTTAGTTTGTTGGAGATAAAGAGTCTCATAGACTTTGCTGACTAGGCTGGCTTTTGAACTGCAATTCTCAGATCTCCACCTACTGAGTAGCCAGGATTACAGGCGTGAGCCAGCAGTGACAGCAGCCGCAAAGTTTTTCACAGTCACCTGCAGCTTAATCATAACTGGGGCGTGTTCTAAGGGCTGTGCTGTTGCCATCCCACTGCTGAGCAAACATCACACAGCTCACTCACACAAACTAAGCTGGCTATGACATCACTTGGGTTACACAATCTTAGGGGTCCACTGTTATATTTGTGACCCTGTCTTGGGGTTGAAGTGTCATTATGAAGCACATGACTACTTGAAATGAGCTCTTCCATATGAGAGAAAAAGACTCATTTTCCAGCATAAGGATGAAAGAAACTAGAATGTTCATAAATACATTCACCATGTTTATCTAAAGAACTTCTTGACATTCATGGGAGTTTTGATGCCTTATATCACATTGGATCCACTAAATGCCTTCCCCTGGCCATATTCCAAGAGCTTTTAAATTGTTAGGTCTACAGACAAACACCAAGGCTCAGAAGTCTCTGAATGAAGATTTAATGATTCCGGGGTGGGGGTTGGGGGTGCTCATTCACTACCCTTTCGTCTCCT
>NW_025961447.1:0-72075 GCF_023159225.1 Perognathus longimembris pacificus
ATTTCTCAGGAGCCATATTTCTTCTATTATGAATTTCTGAAACATAAGTATAGTTTTCTTTCTCTACCACCAAACCATTTAAACAACTTCCCATATTGTAAACATTTCATAGATTTAGGTTATAAGCTCCAAAATGTACTCCTCTTGATTTTGCTTATCCCACATGGAAAGTCCTTTTCAAATTAACATTTGGTGTCATCTTCATGGAACTAGAAACTCCATGAGGATGCAGGGCAAGTCTGCCTCATTTGCCCCCCCCCCCAAAAAAAATCCCAAAATCTGGTACTGTTTAGAATTTATGCTAGGTAGAGAATTGACTAAGATGCTAAGTCGTTATTGCCCAGTTCTTACGTACAATGATATGACCAGTTTGTAAAAAGCCATATGTGGAAATGATTTGCACAAGATTGTGTAACATGTGAATGAAAAAGCCAAGGTGGCTTTCTTCATTTCCTATTCTTCATGGATGACACCACAGAGGTTCTTATACCTGTTTGCATTTCCTTAGCCTCAGGTCCTCAGCTCCTCCCACTAGCCCCCAGATCCACCCATACCTAATGAGCCACTCCTACTCACTACCTATCTACTTCCCCTTTACCCCCAGAGAGAGAAGCTGCCACCTGGATAAGGTGCAGACACCATGTAGCTCCCTCTCCCATGGGAACTATGGCCCCACTAATAAACCTCCTTTTGAACCTTCTTCTCCTGTCTGTGATGATCTCTGCATGGTCCTCTGGGATGGCTGGGACATATCTTTTCAACACCTAATAGGCTGAGGAGGCCAATGGTACTGATGAATGAGTTCTTATCACTTGAATGGTGTATCCATTCCCATCGTTCTCATTGGCTGGACAGAGAAACCTTTCTGTAAATATGCCTGCTTTATGCATACTTCATGGAAGATCCAAAGAACACAACCTGAAGTAGAATTCTGTAGCCATAGTGATGAGCCAAGTTACTCTCTTAGAGACAGTCAGGTATGACAGGGATCAAGCCACAAATAGCAGCTGTTATTTCCTTGTCTCTGCATTGCTAACGCAAGTCTGCTAAACATAGCTTTGATGAATTATTTGGGGTTCTTAAAAGAAAATTTTCTTTTGGTTTTCTAGAGCGTCTCTTGATCTTACAAAAAAGGTAAATATGCCTTTCTACTGAGGACAAAGATGATATAATAATGACTGTCCAATTTTATGTTATAAATATCACTGTATAAATAAATCTGATTTGAATAGGTCTACGAGTCAGATGGAGAAGACACTCATTTTGGTAAACATCTCATATTGAAGCTGTAAAGACACTCTTTACTAAGTCCATGCCCAATAAATCCAAGTCTTTCTACCCGGTATGCTTCGGTCTAAATGGTTTGTTTCCCCTGTCATTTTGGTGAACACTTTGGAGACAAAACTAGGTATCATGAAAAACCCAAATTCCCACTGCTACAACACCAAGAGATACTGACAGGCAAGATTATCTTTATAAATGACCTACAGATGTTTAACTAACCGCCATGTACATTAGCTTTAGGTTCTGAGCAACTTTTGCAACATTTCCCACTTGTTCCTCTGTGGAGCAGAGGAAGGAATGTAAGAAAAAGACTAATGAACTGTGGGTGCAGCTTTAGTGGTAAGAGAATTTGCCTAGTCTTTCTGAGAAACTTACAAAAAAAAACCAACACAAAAAAAAACAGAAGTATTATTTAAGCTCTAAACACTAATATGCCAAACAATTTACATAAATCGTACAATGGAGAAGGAATTTCTAGTCTTTTTTTTTCCTGGTGAAAAAATGAAGTGCATTCATTTGATCACAGTCACACCATTATTTAGTATCAGATCTAAGATTGCAGTCTAGACATATCCAGCTCATTCTGGATTCCTTATGAGGCTTCTAGCTCTGGAGTCCCTCTGCCCAGGGGACAAATCCTAAGATTGCTAGCACTTAAAACTCTCCTAGTTATAGAAAGTAAATCACAAAGAGCCTCTCCTACTGTGAGAAGCCATTCAATAAATCGTCCTCAAAGCCTTCCCACAGAGGCTACCTGGGAAAACCCAGTAAGACCTGAGTTCTAGCAGAAGCCATCAGTGAGTACAAACAACACAAATTTGCTTCTTTGCTACCGACCCTTGGCTCTGAGACTCAGCCTGTCATCAAGAGTGTCAACTTCAATGGATGGGCATGTGTCCACAGGAACTGAGTTGAGGTCACACTTGTCTCACTCTGTCCTGCAAAAAGATGTCTGGGTGACAAGTCTTAGTCACACATGGCAAACAGAGGTTCCAGCCAAATCAGGTGGGAAGTGCCATATCTTCTTTCTAAGCCCTTTTGGCCAGCCAGCTCATTCCCTAAGATAATCCTGCATCAGCTGGTTTTCTCCAGAATCTTTTAACACAAAGCCTGCGTTGGGTGATGTCTTGTTATTGGACAAGCAGAACTGAGTTTATTTCTGTAACTCACCAAAAACCCCATCTGGTTCTGTGTGTTTGAATGTGCCCCTTCAGAGTTCCCTCCCAAGGAGCCAGGTAAAAAACTGATGTAATGCAGAGTTCTAGTGGTGGCAAGAAGGAAAGCAGGTGATAGAGCAACCAATTAAACAACAACCCAAGAGAATTGCTGTTTATTATTCATTTATCACATTAAGATGGAAAAACAGGGCTGGGAATATGGCCTAGTGGCAAGAAGCTCTCTGTTCGATTCCCCAGCACCACATATATGGAAAACGGCCAGAAGGGGCGCTGTGGCTCAGGTGGCAGAGTTCTAGCATTGAGCAGGAAGAAGCCAGGGACAGTGCTCAGGCCCTGAGTCCAAGGCCCAGGACTGACCCCAAAAAAAGCAAGATGGAAAAACAAAGTCTGTAATAATCATCCCAGGGAATATACAGCAAACTCTTAAGGATAATAGCTTTCTCCCAGATGACAAGAGTTCAATCACTGGCCTACATGAAGCATCATAAAAACAATAGTATCTCCTCTGGAAATAGAACTCAGTGTGGTCACTTTTCAACATTTTACCAAGTTTGTTATGAATCTTCCAAATTAAATTTAAGCTCCCCACATACACACAGCCCGTGTACTGGATTTTTTTGTATATTCAAAAGATGCTCTTTCCTGCCAGGTGTGATTTGTGAAGTCCTATACCTACCCTACCCACTGTCGGGGAAATTAACATCATCTCTATGGGGCAGGGGCAGCTGTGATTTCATTCCTGTCCTGGAAAAGTTCTTCCCTTGAATATCTTACTTCTGAGGTCTTTCTCAACTACTCAGGATGAAACACACAATGTCAAACATCCACGCTTTGTCTTCTCATCAAAAGCCTTCACTGAAAAAATAATATATCTCAAAGATGGTCAAATACAAATACTAAATACAAATACTAAAAGCTTTTATGCTGTATAACCTGAAAATTGAAAAGTCTAAACTGTGCCTGAACTAGTTATCATGAGACAAAAACCAACCGCAAACTATAAGAAATTACAGGCAGTAGTCCTTTTTATCCCCAGTCCCGGGGCTTGGACTCAGGGTCTTGGGTGCTATCCCTGAGCCTCTCTGTGCTCAAGGCTAGCGTTCTACCACTTGAGCCACAGTGCCTTTTCCAGCTTTTTCTTAGTTTGTTGGAGATAAGAGTCTCATAGACTTTGCTGACTAGGCTGGCTTTGAACTGCAATTCTCAGATCCCCACCTACTGAGTAGCCAGGATTACAGGCGTGAGCCAGCAGTGAACAGCAGCCGCAAAGTTTTTCACAGTCACCTGCAGCTTAATCATAACTGGGGCGTGTTCTAAGGGCTGTGCTGTTGCCATCCCACTGCTGAGCAAACATCACACAGCTCACTCACACAAACTAAGCTGGCTATGACATCACTAGGTTACACAATCTTAGGGGTCCACTGTTATATTTGTGACCTGTCTTGGGTTGAAGTGTCATTATGAAGCACATGACTACATTGAAATGAGCTCTTCCATATGAGAGAAAAAGACTCATTTTCCATGCATAAGGATGAAAGAAACTAGAATGTTCATAAATACATTCACCATGTTTATCTAAAGAACTTCTTGAGATTCATGGGAGTTTTGATGCCTTATATAACATTGGATCCACTAAATGCCTTCCCCTGGCCATATTCCAAGAGCTTTTAAATTGTTAGGTCTACAGACAACAACCAAGGCTCAGAAGACTCTGAATGAAGATTTAATGATTCGGGGGTGGGGAGTGGGGGTGCTCATTCACTACCCTTTCGTCTCTATCCTTCTAATACACACTGTCACTATGGTTTCTTATAACTACACAGAAAAATGGACAACATGGAAGAATATTTCTGGCAAGGTACTGAGAACAAAATAAAGAACTAATTTCCTTTAGTCTTCATTTTACCTACAGGTCAGATCACTTGCGAATATAATAACCACAAAAAACTCTGCACTAATATAACATTAGACACCAGGGCTTCACAGCTATTCAGACCAGGTTCACCACGAACACTGAAGTTATTTAATAAAATTGAAGATGACTTTTCAATCCGGGATACTAAGAAATTTGTATATCCCCTTGCCAATATTTTTCATGGTGATTAGCTCTTTTTTTTCCCCTCACAGACACTGGTATGCTGCTTAAAATAATATTTGTGGCTTTACTCACCATCTGTCAAAGGGAGACATGTTGATTTTCTTAAAGCAAGTTGGGTCTGCATTCTTTCTCTGTTACTGTTACAGGTAGACCTGACAGGCATATGATCTTTTGTTTGCAAATGCTCTCCTCTAGATGGAACCTAGTTAAGTTTCATTTCTTACCTGCTGGACAGTTGCACTCAGAAGGTGTTTCTCTTGTGATTCTCCATTTAGCCATGTGTTCGTAGGATTCCTGTAGGAAAAGAAGATATATTAAGAGCTAGCAGTAGTATCCCAGTTCTGTGAGTTCTTCAGGGACTCTTCCTCTGTGGCTCTTAATAATGTTTGATAGCCTGCACAAACAGCATTTATGTAAGTGCATGGATCTTAGCCAATGCTAACAGTACTCAAGACATAATTTTGTTTTTAATTTAAAATCAATTTAACATTGACATAGATTGAAAGATTTGGGTAATACCTTTCTTCATTATTCAACTATCACCACCCTGTTAGGTTTTTAAAGTAGTAGCCGGTAAAGGAGAACGCCACGCGGTATTCAGGAAGGAGAGAAAAGTTTATTACCAAACTGCTGGCCTGTGGCCAAGATGATCCATGGCCAGAGAGAAGGGAGAGAGAGGGGGGGGAGAGAGAGAGAGCGCGACCCCCACCAGCCCTGCTTTATCTAGGCAGGGGCAAGGGGTGTGGCCAGGTGGATTATGAGGTGACCTCAGGGAAAGGTAACTGCCTCCAGGTCTGCAGGTTACCCAGGTAACTGGGTGGAGACTTAATTAGGTGGGGACATCTGCATATAGCCCTCAGGGAGAGGACCTAACACACCCTCTCCCTGCACAGCCAAGGCAAAACTCCGGCACTAACAATGCAGCTCATGGCAATGTGTGTCCTATCAATAACAGCCAATGTTGTAGACATACTTTATCACATTCGGGCTGCAACTACTGCATCTCTCCACTGGCAGAAAAACTACCCTCTCCCTACTGGAGTCTAAGTCATCTTTAAAGGAATCCCTTTCAATTCTCCATTCATCAATATCTGAACACAACCTCTGTTAACTCTCCCCCTCCAAAAAAAACAAAGGAAAACTTTTTTTTCCCAATTTTTCAAACCTTTAATATGAAAAGAATTCCGAGTTAAATGAATTTTTAAATCTATGGGCTTATTTCACTTTTAAGAGTGCTTACCATTCTCTATTGATAAGGCCTAACCTTATCAAATGAAAAACAGATGTGAGCATTACAATGAATATTCTCCATACAACTGAGAATGCTGACAGCCCAGACTCCACAAAACTAAACAGCCGGGCAAAGCCCCTACTGCCATTGCAACATGCAATCCTTAAGGAAGACAGAGGGAAGATCCTCCACACAGACTTGGAGAGAAACCAAGGAAGGGACTTGAATAAATAGATACCACAGAGGCTCACACATCCCAAATCAACTGTATAACCAGTAAGGGTGGATCCTGTAGACTGACTGAACCTGTGCAAAATTCTATCCACATGCAACTCCCCCTCGAGCAAGGCCCAGCCTCACACACCTGACTATGGTCTTCAGCTGATCTGCCTTCTCCGGCAGCAGGGGAACGGAGGGTGCCCTTTTAGCAGATTCCAGGGTGAGGATCCTCACCTGAAGGTCGTTGGTTTTTCACCCCAAGTTACAGACACGAAATCATGGCCACCCCGGAGAGGAGGGTGGCCAGGGTGGTGCACGGGGGCATGGCACAGGTGCAATGCTGCCTGGAAGGGCTGGGTTCTTCAGATCCAGCCTTTCACCCTGCTCCCTTCCCCACAGGCTTCTTCACCAGCATGGTAAGGGGGGGTCCTCTGGCCACCTTCTACCTCCTGCCAAGACAACTGGCCAGAGGAGTAGCGACAAGTCCTCCAAAGTTCAGTCCTGGCGGCTGCACAAGTAGTTGGCAGAGTAGGTGCCAGGCAGGCGCGGTGAGGGACCTGTATGGGGCTCAGCACGGGGACCCGCAGGCAAGGACCATCCTCAGCCTGTGGCTCTCCTCCCAGCTGGGAGCAAAACAACAAAAATAATAATGCTCTCCTCTGCACTCCTCTGAGCTCCTCTGCTCTCCTCTGCTCTCCTCCTCCTCTGCTCTCTTCCTCCTCAATTGGATGATAAACTTGGCTTCAGGTGTGTTAGGAGATAGAAGCGTAAAGGTAGAAGAGGGAAATGGGTTTCAAATGTACCCTAAGTGCATCAAGTATTGAAATGAGTACTTCATTTATGGCTCTGCAACAATCTAACATGTCTCGGACCCTTTTGGTGCCAATAAGATAGAGGAGAGTTGTGTGACAGATCTCTGATCTTGCAGGCTTTAGGTTGTAACAGAAAGGAGGACTAGATGGTTCTGAATGTTTATTCAAGGTCCATCCACCCACTTCCTCACTTTCAGCCCTCCCATTATGTTCTTAAGCTTCAAGGAAATAAGTGTTTCTGTTCTCTCACCCGATCCACTCCATTCCCCCCATGTACGGTCCAGTGCCAGGTGCTAGCAAGATCAACAGGGAGCAAGGTGTGGGTACTGTTCATTGGGAGCTGCAGGCTTGCTGTGTTGGCTGGTCCCTCTGGAAGGAATGCTGGTGGCTCCCCTACCCTCTCCTCCTCGTGGGAGAGACCCCCATGACCTGTGTTTGCATTTGCCTCTGTGCTTATATAGCCTCTGTATTTACACCTGACCATGCTAGGGCAAATAGGCTTCCCCTAGTTCTTAAGCAATGAGCCAGAGCTGTCCAGTCAACGGTGGTTTGGCAGCATTATGCTGCCTTTAGCCATTTGGGAACCCTATGAAATTGGTCATGGCCCCTTCCAGGATGTGCAGCCTACCAGAGTGCACAGGCGTGAGGCAGAAATAGCAGGGCCTCCTCTTGAGCACAGACCCCTCTCCTCCCGCCTTGTTCCTTTGCTGGGGCTGGCAAGCCTCATAGGCAGGGTGGCCCGACGAGCTAGGATGGCCAGCCAATGACAGGTAAGATCCTTCAGGGGGGACGACCTAAGACAGGCGCTTTCTCGAGTAGGACATCCACCAGCTTATTAAACAGAAAAGGAGGAGATGTGGGGCGCACCGCCTGGCCCCGACTGTGCACGCCCTGGAGTTGTGTGACTGTTGCACCGCCTCCAGGGAGAGGGATCCTGGCTAACCCCGCCTGCCTTCGGGGTCCGGAACTGGAAGGCAGCTCTAGGCAGTAACCTGGGGTGGTCCTGCTGGTAGTGACATAGACTCAGGCCGCCCCTTAGGGAGGTCCCATGGCCTTCCACCCTTGACGGACAGCTCCGACCGCCAATCGTAGCCCCTGACTAGGTATGTTACACCCCTCCTCTTCCTGCTGCCATTGCCCATACTTAAGATGGGGTTCGCGCCAATAAACAGAGAGCGGTCTTGAACTCTGCCCAAGTCGACTGACCATCTAACTGTGGCATAAAGGTTGGGTTGGGCTGCGTGCGGGCGACTTGCTGCTTATTACCTATTCTGGGTTCACCCTCGGCGGGGAGGGGCGCGCCTCCTTGCCTCTCCTGCTGGTCAGGAGAGCGCCCGGGGTGCAGGGCCCCCTGCATCTGTCCATCCATCTGTCTGTCTATGTGTCTGTCTCCCTGTCCATCTGTCTGTCCATCTCTTGTGCGTCTGTCTGTCTCCCTGTCTGTCTCTATGTTGTCCTGTCTGTCCGTCTGTCTGTGTGTCTGCGCCTCTCTCCGTCTGTGTGTCCGCCCGTCCCTCCTTTTCCGTCTCCCAATCCACATGTCCGTCCCTCTGTCCGCCCCTCCATTCCTCCGACTGGACTGTGTCTCTCTGTCTGGGAGACGCACCCAGCACCACCCAAGGAGGATTCAGCACCCAGCACCACCACCCAAGGAGGACTCAGCACTCAATACCACCACCCAGGAGGCCTCAGCACACAATACCACCACCCAGGAGGACTCAGCACCCAGCACCACCACCCAAGGAGGACTCAGGTCTGTCTGTCTGTCTGTCTGTGCATGGCACCCGCACTCCCGAGGCCCCAAGGCCTGTCCTCACCGGGTGCCACCTTGGCTTCCCCATCCCCGAGAAAGGAGAATGAGATGCTCAGGAGCCAGGAAACACCCAGGAGAAGCGAGAAAGGGGAAGCGGCATCCACTCCCCGTCCGGAGCCCAGAAACGTCGGGGCCCAGCCGCCCCAAGCTCCCCAGGACACCCACCCGGGGGTCCACACCTGACAGCCCAAACCCCCAGAACCAAGACGGGCACCCTGGCTGCCCCACACCCGACCCGATGTGCCAATGGCCTGCAGTGAGTGTGAAAGCCCCAGGGGCCACCAGGGAGGAGAGGGAGGGGGAAGGAGAGAGGGATGAGATCAAGCACCCATCCCCCACCCACCCATCAAACACCCACCCACCCACCCACCCAATTATCCACCCACCCACCCATCATCCACCCACCCATCCACCCACCCACCCATCCATCCACCCACCCACCCAACCATCCACCCACCCATCTACCCACCCATCATTCATCCACCCACCCATCCACCCATCCACCCACCCATAGATCCACCCACCCATCCACCCCCCCCCACCGATCAATCCACCCACTCTTCCACCCATCCACCCAATCATCCACCCACCCACCCACCCACCCATCCCCATTGCTCTCTCCACAGTGCTCTCCAGGTCCACGCCTCCTGCCCTGATCCTCCCCTGGTCTGCAGCCTCCATCTTCCTCCCCCTCCTCCTCCTCCTCCTCCTCCTCCTCCTCCTCCTCCTCCTCCTCCTCGTCCTCATGGCTGAAGCTCATCCGGGTAACTCACCTCCTTTCTGGTTCCTCCATCAGCCCAAGTGAGGATTCGAACACAGTACCATTGTATGGATGATCCTGACTTCTCACCTTTGTTCCTCGTGACCCCCCCAACCCAACCAGAGACTCCCACACCATCTTCTGGAAGCTTCCCCGCGCCCTCCTGACCCCTGAGACCCCCCCAACCTTGGGCCCTGCGACCCCTGACCCTGTACCTGACCTGGGCCTGACCTTCGACTCCAGGAGCCACAGGCTAAGCTTGCACTGTGTGGCCACCACCACAGAGGCCCGGTGCATCGTTGTGAACCCAAACAAGGGGTCGGTCACACTGCTGGACAGTTGGGGCAATCGAGGCACGACGGAGACACCAGGCCCCCACCCTGGGAGGCCAATGGTGGGGGCTGTGGGGTAAACTGAGGCAGGGGTGGGCTGGCCCACATTCCCTGGTGTTCCGGGGGCTAAGTTGAGGCATGGATGGACGAATGGATCTCCCAGGTGTTCCGGTTTATGTCAAGGCACCGACCCCCCCGCTCTCCAAGGTCCCCGTCGGACAATGTAGCTGCGAATTCTGGGATCTCCTGTGGTACCAGGGAGTCGAGTTCGAGGTTACACTCACTGTGGCCAGGAGGCCCCTGACCAAAGGCCTGGGGTTCACAAACCCGGGTGAGGTCCTGAGGTTCCGGGTGGGGGGGTGGGATCGAGGGTCAGGGGTCACAGGTCATATGTTGAAGGTTCAGGGGTCATTGGGTTGAAAGTTCAGGAATCATGGGGTTGAACTGGTCAGGGGTCATGGGTTGACGGGTCAGGGGACATGGGGTTGAAGGGTCAGGGGTTTTGGGGTTGAAGGGTCAGAGGTCGTGGGGTTGAAGGGTCAGGGTAAGTCTCCCCACAGGCCCTCCACCCTCCACCCCCCCCCGCCATGTCGTTTCCCCAGGCCTTGTGTGTTATGTCTTCGAGGCCCAGGCCCTGAACTGCTCATGGGCACTGGGGCCACAGGCACCGCAGGGGACACAGTATTCCTTCAGGATCCGGACTCCAGGTGGGGCCACCCCTGCGGTTTCAATGCCCCCTCCGCACCATTGTCGGTTTCTAATGTTCCCCGCTCATCCCGCCATTGTCAGTTTCTAACGCCTCTTTTTGGCATTGTCAGTTTGTAATGCCACCTCTGTTGGCCATTTTCGGTTTCTAATGTCCCCCCCTTCGGCCATTGTGAGTTTCTAATGCCCCACCACTCCCTAGGACCGGCCTGTACCATGAGTGCTGGCCGACATGTGCCAGTCCGGCCTCCAGGTGGGCTGCATCCTCCCCGATCTTGCTGGCCTCTGGGCCCAGACCTACGCCCTGGTCACCGGCTCGAGCCCCGCTGGCCCCGTCCACTTCCTGGACGCCTGGCTCTATGCCCGTGAAATTGGTGAGGGTGGTTTCCAGTACCCCCTGGACCACCCAGGGCGGGTTTCAAGTATCCCAGAGACCACCAAGGGCAGTTTAAAGTGTCCCCAAGAACACCGAGGGCGGATTTGTGTCCTCGAGACCACCGAGAGTGGTTTCAAGTATCCCCACGAGCACTTTGGTGCATGGAGGGCAGTTTCAGGTATCCCCAACACCACCTAGGGCGATTTCAAGGGTTCCCCATGATCCCCAAAAGCAGCTTCAAGTTTTCCCAGGACCATCCAGGGCGGTTTTAAGTGTCCCCGAGACCGCTGAGGGCGGTTTCAAGTGTCCACACGAGCACCTTGGTGGATGGAGGGCGGTTTCCACTGTCCCAATGAGCATCCAGGGCAGTTTTGAGTGTCCCCCAAGACCCACAAGGGCAGTTTCAAGTATCCCTGGCACCACCGAGGGCAGTTTTGAGCCCCCCCACCCCACGCGGTGTCCCTCCATTCATCTGTGGCAGTTTTCAGAACACTTTGACCCCCTGTGAAACGTGAGCATTGCCTGCGGCCCCCGGGGCTGGCAGGTATGGTGGGAGCCACACAGGACCTGGAGGCAGTGGAGCAAGCACAACTTCCGGTACCAGCTGCCCCTGTGCATGGGAGTACTCAGTGCAACACCCGGGAGTACTCGGTCCAGCACTGGCGGGGAGTATTTAGTCCAGCAACGTTCAGGAGGGGGTGGGGTTCCGGATTGGTGTGGGATGGGAGTACTCAGTCCAGCACCGGGGAGGGATGGGAGTACTCAGTGAAGCACCCGGAAGTACTCAGTCCAGCACCAGGGAGTACTGGTTGTAGCACCCTGGACTACTCAGTCCAGTATTGGTTGGGAGAGGTGGGTTTCAGGATTAGTGTGAAATGGGAGTACTCAGCCCAGCACTGGGGAGTACTCCACACAGCACGTGGGAGTACTAAGCACATCACCCAGAAGTACACGGTCCAGCACCCTGCCCCACAGTCAGTGCTGACTGAGGCCTGTGCTCTGTTCTTTTAGCATGGTGGCCAGCTGGTCTCCCAGGACTCCCCGGTGAGTGCTCCTGGAACCGCCCCGTGCCTCAGTTTACCCCTGCCCCATGGCGAGTCTCCCCCCACATTGAGGTCTTGGGAGGCTCAGACAACACCTACGCCCTGCCAGGCCTCGAACCCGGGCCTCACCGGGCCTGTGCATCCGGGCCAGGGAAGCCCGCACCCTGACCTAGGGCTCCTGGAGCAACACGGTGGAGTTTGGGGAGCAGAGGGCGGTTTCAACTGTCCCCAGGGAGGTTTCAGGTGTCCCCAGGAGTAGAGATTCTGGGTGGGGGGTGGTTTCAAGTGTCCCCAGGACCATTTTGGGCCTGTGGGTGGATGGAGGGAGGTTTCAAGTGTTCCCGGGGGAAGGGGTCTGGGGCGATTCGTTTCAAGTGTCTCCAGGGTGGGGAGGGGTCTGTGGTGGGTGGTTTCAAGTGTACCCAGGGCGGTTTCAAGTGTCCCAAGGGTGTTTTCTAGTATCCCAATGGGGAGGGGCTCTTGGGGGGGTGGTTTCAAGTGTAACCAGGACCACCTTGGGCCTGTGGGTGGATGGAGGGCGGTTTCAAGTGTCCCCAAGGGGAGGGGGTCTGGGTGAGGGTCAGTTTCAAGTGTCCCATGATGGGGGCAGTTCTTTAGGGGGTGGTTTCAAGTGTCTCCAAGGCAACCCTCGGCGTGTGCATCGATGGAGGGCGGTATCCAGTGTCCCCACGAAAACCTTGGGCCTGTGAGTGGATGTAGGGCAGTTTTGAGTGTCCCCACAGCGGTTTCAAGTGTCCCCGGGGGAATGGGGATCTGGGTGGGGGGGTGGTTTCAAGTGTCCCCAAGACCATTCTGGGCCTGTGGGTGGATAGGTGGCGATTTCAAGTGTCCTCAGAGGCCTCACATGGGGGGGAGCCTTTGCAGGTGGAGTCGTGTGGGGAGGGCTGGGGCAAGGAGCTGAGGGTCACGTGTCCCTCCCTCCCCACTTCATGTGACCCCTCCCCCTCCCATCCCTTCCTCCCCGAGTGTGTGCACACCCACACGGTCGGAGGTTTCAAGGGTCCCCGCCGGGCCAGCCATGATGCACCTGCTGCTTCGGCAGCACTGGGGTCGCTGGGCCTGGGCTGGGGCTGTCAGAGGTGAGCAGGAATCTGAACCCGGGGCCCCCAGGGTGGGGGGGGGGAACGCAACGCATTGTGGGCCATGCGGGAGGCCGGGATTCGAGCCCACATCCACCCGTCCGTCCTTCTGCCCTGCAGGCTCCTGAGCGCCCGCGTTCCCTGTGTCAGCGACAAGTTGACTGGTGAAGATGGACAGACGGACGGATGGAGGGACAGAGGGACATGGGGGGCTGGGGGCTTGGGCGGTGACAGACAGACAGCGATGGGAATCGAGTCACGGACAGACATGAAGACAGACGGACGGACAGACAGGGAGACAGGGAGATGGACGGACAGATGAACAGACAGACAGACAGACTGGGAGACAGATGGACAGACCTGGAGACAGACAAACAGGCATGGACAAGAGACAGGCAGACAGATGGACAAACAGACATGGAGACAGACAGACAGGGAGACGGACAGACAGACACACAGCAGACAGATGGACAGACAGACAGACAGGGACACAGATGAGCAGGACAGACAGACAGGTGGACAGGGAGACAGACAGACAGAACTGGAGACAGACAGATGACAAAAAGACACAGATGGACGGATGGACAGATGGACATCATGGAGACAGATAGACAAGAGAGGGAGACGGACAGACAGATGAGCACACAGTGAGACACACAGGGAGACAGACAGTCATGGACAGATGGACCTGGAGACAGACGGACAAACACACTGAGCAGATGGTCAGACAGACAGACGGAGAAACAGGGAGACAGACAGACGGACGGATGGAAGGACAGATGGACAGATGAGCAGACGGGAAGACAGACCTGGAGACAGACGGAGACATGGACAAATGGATGGACGGACAGACACAGAGGGAGACAGACGGATAGACAAAGAGATGGGCGGATGGACACACGGACAGCCGGACAGCCGTGCACCTCCCCCTGTCCTCCGCTGGGAGGAGGAGGAGGAGGAGGAGGAGGAGGAGGAGGAGGAGGAGGAGGAGGAGGAGGCGGAGCCATTGCCCGTGGTGGAGCTGAGCCTGCAGCCTGGGCCCTGATCATGGCGCCGCCGGGGTCACCCCAGCCTCCCCCCCGCATGCACACACGTACCCAGGGTTAGGGTACTGAGTCCTCCTGCGTGGGTGCTGGGTGCTCAGTCCTCCCCCGGCATCTCCACACAAGATGCTGGGTGCTCAGTCCCCCCTGGCGTCTCCACACAAGGTGCTGGGTTTCAGTCTTCCTTTGTTAGTGCTGGGTGCTCAGTCCTCCCCCGGTGTCTGCATACGAGGTGCTGGGTGCTCAGTCCTCCCGTGCCTCCACACAAAGTGCTGGGTGCTCAGTCTTCTCATGTGGGTGCTGGGCAGTTAGTCCTGTGTCCCACACGAGGGCCTGGGTGCTCAGTCCTCCTCCCATGAATCCACAGGAGGCGCTGGGCGCTCAGTTCTCCTCCCGTTCCTCCACACGAGGTGCTGGGTGCTCAGTCCTCCTGTGTGTGTGCTAGGCGCTCAGTCCTCCTCCCGTGCCTCCGTGAGGGGTGCTGGGTGCTTGGAATAATTAGTACATGTTTTTGGAATAATTAGTACATGTTTAGGCTAGTCAAAGCCGAAGTCATAATAGCCCAATAGCTATGCCCTTATGGACACTTAAGATGATGCTAAGTGAAATGAGCTCCATGTTATGGAAACAAGTGGTATATCATTATTGTAATTATTTTCAACATGCGATATGAATCCGTACCCTTTTTATTTTCTCTCGTATTCCCTTCCTGTGGTTTTACCCCCACTATCACTGTATCTCATCTGAGCACCCTGGATACTGTATATACGTGTGTTAGAGCTAGGGAAGAGAAAGTAAATATCAAAATCAATAGACAAAGGATAAAAATACAAACAACTCCAAACACAATACTCACAAAACCATTTGGTGTAAACCAACCATACAACTCGTGGGTGGAAGGGGAAGCAGGAGGGAAGAGGTAGGCATGTGGAGGGGAGGAGGAGTTAACATGTTGGACAAGAAATGTACTCACTGCATTATATATGAAATTGTAACCCCTCTGTACTTCACTTTGACAATAAAGGAGAAAAAAGACAATAAATATTTTTGAAAGATTCTGAAACACCTAACATTTTTTAGAGTTATGACATATAATGCTTAAGATTCTCATGTTAAAAACTAACATTTAGAATCAACACTCTCTTTCTCTGGCAATAGGAAAACTACCAACACATACACTGTTTGTGAATAAAGGTAAACATTTCCCTCAAAGAACTGCTAATCACCATACATTTCCTTTCTTCCTTCCTGTTATTTACTTCAGCCATTCTCTGGCCATAATCTGAGTGAAACCAGCCAAAAGGTACAGACACTGAGGCAGGTAGGGCTGGGAGGAGGAGGAGGAGGAGGAGGAGGAGGAGGAGGAGGAGGAGGAGGAGGAGGAGGAGGAGGAGGAGGAGGAGGAGGAGGAGGCGGAGCCATGGCCCGTGGTGGAGCTGAGCCTGCAGCCTGGGCCCCGATCATGGCGCCGCCCGGGTCACCACAGCCCCCCCCCCCCGCATGCACACACGTACCCAGGGTTAGGGTACTGAGTCCTCCTGCGTGGGTGCTGGGTGCTCAGTCCTCCCCTGGCATCTCCACACAAGATGCTGGGTGCTCAGTCCCCCCCTGGCGTCTCCACACAAGGTGCTGGGTGCTCAGTCTTCCTTTGTTAGTGCTGGGTGCTCAGTCCTCCCCCGGTGTCTGCATATGAGGTGCTGGGTGCTCAGTCCTCCCGTGCCTCCACACAAAGTGCTGGGTGCTCAGTCTTCTCATGTGGGTGCTGGGCAGTTAGTCCTGTGTCCCACACGAGGGCCTGCATGCTCAGTCCTCCTCCCATGAATCCACAGGAGGCGCTGGGCGCTCAGTTCTCCTCCCGTTCCTCCACACGAGGTGCTGGGTGCTCAGTCCTCCTGTGTGTGTGCTAGGCGCTCAGTCCTCCTCCCGTGCCTCCGTGAGGGGTGCTGGGTGCTTGGTCACTCTCTGGGCCGCAGGGCCTGGCTCACTGTCTGTCGCTTCGGCTGCCCACAGGGGAAGGGAGAGACGGACAGACGGGTGGACACAGAGACAGGGAGGGAGACACACAGACAGGAACAGGCACTAACACAGACAGACAAACAGACAGACAGACGGTTAGACCGGCTGTGGGACAGTCACGCAGCTAGAGAGACACAGACAGATGGACAGGGAGATAGACAGATAGAGAGACAGACAGACAGACAGACAAGGAGACATTCGGATGGACGGACAGATGGAAAGACAGACAGGGAGACGGACAAATGGACAGACAGACATAGATGGACGGATGGACAGGGAGACTGACAGACGGACAGATGGACAGACAGATGGACGAAAAGACACAGATGGAAAGACAGAGACACAGACGGACGAACAGGGAGGACAGATGGACAAATAGGGAGACAGGGAGAGAGACAGATGGACAGACAGACGGACAGACAGACAGATGGACACACAGACGGACACACAAGCAGTGTGACAGACACAGAGACAGTCGGACGGCTGACAGACGGATGGACAGACAGACGGACAGATGGACGAACAGGGAGACAGATGGACAGACTGACATGCAGCGAGAGACAGATGGACAGACAGATGGGCAGACGGACAGACAGACAAGGAGACAGACGGATGGACGGACAGACAGGGACCAATGAACGTAGACAGATGGACGGACGCACAGAGCGACAGGCGCACAGGGTCCCAGGCCTGGGGACAGACAGACGGACAGACGGATGGGCAGGGAAACCGAGGCAGACAGACAGACGGGTGGACACAGGGACAACTGAGAGAGAGACGGACAGACGGACACACGGACAGGCAAGGGGCCTAGGGGAGGGCGGGGAGGAGGGGGACTGGGGCTCGAATCCCGGCCCGGCACCCAGCCACCCGGCACCCAGCTACTCAGCACCCAGCACCCATTACCCAGCCACCCAGGTTCTCAGCCCTCAGCACCCAGGTACTCAGCACCCCAACCCCCAGTACCCAGCCAGCACTCACCTACTCAGCACCCAGTACTGAGCACCCAGGTACTCAACCCTCAGTGCCCTCAGCACCCAGCGAACCAGTACCCAGCACCCAGCCACCCACTACCCAGCTACCCAGCAACCAGCCACCCACACAGCTACCCAGCTACCAAGTACCCAGCCACCCAGCACCTAACCCCCCAGCACCCAGTACCAACACCCAGCCAATCAGCATCCAGTCCCCAGCTACTCAGCACCCAGCCACCCAGCACCCAGTACCCAGCATCCCAGCCAGCCAGTACCCAGCTACCCAGTACCCAGCACCCAGCCACCCAGCACCCAGCTACTCAGCACCCAGATGCCAGCCTTCAGCATGCAGCTACTCAGCACCTAGCCCCCATTACCCATCATGCAACTACTAAGCACCCAACCAGTACCCAGCACCCAGCGACTCAGTACCTAGCCACCCAGCACCCAGTCCCCAGCACCCAGCTATTCACCACCCAGGTACCCAGCACCAAGTACCCAGCAACCCAGCACTCAGCTACTCAGCACCCAGTATCCAGTTATTTGGACCTCAGCATCCAGCTAGTCAGCACCCAGCCACCCAGCTACTCAACCCAGTACCTAGCACCCAGCCGCCAACCACCCAGCACCCAGTACCTAGTACCTAGCCAATCAGCGTCCAGTACCCAGCTACTCAGCACCCAGCCACTCAGCTACCCAGCTACCCAGCACCTAATCCAGCACCTAGTACCCAGCAAACCAGTACCCAGCACCAGGACACAACCACTCAGCACCCATCACCCAGTACCCAGCACCCAGCCAACCAGCCCCAGCACCCAGCTACTCAGCACCCAGACACCAGCACCCAGTACCCAGCTACTCAGCACCCAGCCACCCAGCTACCCAGCTATCCAGCACCTAATCCAGCACCTAGTACCCAGCCACCCAGCACCAGGACACAACCACTCAGCACCCATCACCCAGTACCCAGCACCCAGCCAACCAGCCCCAGCACCCAGCTACTCAGCACCCAGACACCCAGCACCCAGTACCCAGCTACCCAGCACCCAGTACCCAGCACCCAGAACCCAGCCACCCAGCTAGCCAGCAGCCAGTACCCAGCTACTGAGCACCCAGTTCCCAGAACCCTGCTACTCAGACCCCAGGCACCTAGTACCTAGCACCCAGCACCCATCTAACCAGTACCCAGCACCCAACTACTCAGACCACACCATCCAGCTACTCAACACCCAGCTACCAAGCACCCAGTCACCCAGCACCCAACCACCCAGCACCCAGTACCTAGCACCCAGACACCCAGTAACCAGCCCCTAGCCACCCAGCACCCAGTACCCAGCACCCAGCTTCCTAGTATTTAGCACTCAGCACCCAGAACCCCCAGCTTGCAAATTGCACACCCGTGTATCATTTTACCCTGTTTTGACTCCACTGCCTCTGTCCCGCCTGTCCGCTCTGCCCCACCCAGCCCCCCATCCATCGCCCGTCCTGCCCTGGCCTGAGCCTTCCAGTGCCCCAAGCAGAAACAACAGGAAACCGCCAGGGTGGGGCGGGGCTGGCCAAGGAAAGCAAAGATTTATCATTTCAACTTCACATCTGAGTAGTTCATTAAGAATGGGTAGCCATTTGACAGGCAGATACCAATGGGGAAGATTCCAGGAAGAAGAGACAGAGACAGGAACACAGGAAGAGAACAACTCTCTAGAAACCAGGAATTCCTGCTGCTGAATGCCATAAGCATTGTGAAAATTAAAAAGAAGCTGGGGTCAATTTGGGCTCCTTCCATAAGGCAGTGGAGAAGAGGTATTTAAGCATAAGACATACATTTTAGAAGTGTCCCAATGTACAGGGTGCTGGTGGCTCATGCCTGTCTGTCATCCTAGCTACTCAGAAGGCTGACCTTTGAGGATCATGGTTGAATGCCAGTGAAGACAAGAATGTCTGTTAAAGAGTCTCATCTCCAATTAACTACAAAAAAACAAAAACAAAAACCTGGAAGAGGCACTGTGGCTCAAAGAGACAGAGGACTAGCCTTGAAAGGAAAGGAAGAAGGGCTGGGAATATGGCCTAGTGGTAGAGTGCTTGCCTTGTATACATGACGCCATGGGTTCAATTGCTCACCACCACATATAGCAAAAAGCAAGAAGTGGAGCAATGGCTCAAGTGGTAGTGTACTAGCCTTGAGCAAAACAAAAACAAAAGCCTGGGACAGTGCTCAGGACCTGAGTCCAGGACTGGCAATGAAGGAAGGAAGGAAGGAAGGAAGGAAGGAAGGAAGGAAGGAAGGAAGGAAGGAATGGAGAAAAGAAAGAGAGGAAGAAAGAAAGAGAGAAAGGAAGATAGTGAGTGAACTCAGGGTTAGCACCTGCGTTCATGCCCCACAAACAATAACAACAACAAAGAATCCACAAAATGCTAGTTTTCCAATAAAAGATTAAAAAGTTGTTAGAAATATGTTGCTAACTTATTAAAAAAAGACCCTAACACTTCAATTTTTAAATTTAGCTCAAATGAGCAAAGCATCAGGCAGAACTTCATATGGTCCTATTTAAAGGATCACATTGGCACTGAACTACATTGAGCTCCTACATCATCATCAGTATAGAGAAAATGAGTCTAACCTTACATTTCTTGTTTTTCAGAAAATGGAAAATGCTGAACTCTCATATAATTATTACTTCTAAATAGGCATAATTAGTTGGTTGAGAGCAATCATGATAGACCTAGTAGTTTTCAATGTTATCAAAAGTTCTAAAGGCCATCTTTGATCAGGAATCTTATTTTAGAATAATCCTCACAGCTACCATGTGCCAGCAAAAAACTCAGCCTTATAATTAGAAAGACACCATCACCTCCACTTGGAGTAGCCAGCAGCCTCTCAATGTGTTTTCCTTTTAAAAAAAAATATATATAATTACTTATTTATTGTCAAAGTGATATACAGAGGGGTCACAGATCCATACATTAAGCCATGTTTTCTTATATGCAAATTATGATTTCAATACATACCCGATCTAATATTCAGGATGTTTTAGGAATGAAATGAGATAATTAATGTAAGATCAATTACCAACAATTTTTAGAAAGCCGAGCTGTATGAAAGCTCACACCTCATTGTTGGATCCTCAGAATTCATAGCATCTAGGACCATGCAACTCATTGTGTTTTACATCACACTTCTTCATATACATATGGGACCATCCTATTATATTTCATTGTCCTTTCAAGGGTTCTACTCATTTATTTTTTAAAGAAAATCTCAATACCAAAATGTGCACTCTAGTTCTCTAATTCTCTAAGAATAATGTAGTTTGCTGCATACAAACTACTGTCATTATGTATTTCTAAGCCATGTACATTGAACATAACAAAATGTGTTAAAATTAAAACACATGATTTAGCCAGGCACCTGGGGCTCATACCGGTAAACCCCTGGATACTCAGCAAGCTGAGATGCAGAGGGTCAGGGTTCAAAGCCAGCCCATTCAGTAAAGTCCAAAAGACTCCATCTCCAATTAACCAGTGAAATGCTGGGCTAGATGTGTAAGTGGCAGAATACCAGCTGAGTGGGCATACATGCCAGGATGAAGCCTTGAATTCAAACCTTGTTACTACAGGTGGTGGGAGAGGAGAGGAGAGAAAAGGGGAGGACAGGGGAGAGGAGTGGAGGGGAGGAGAGGGGAAGGGAGGGGAGGACAGGAGAGGAGAGGAGAGGAGAGAGAGCACAATACATGGTTTAATAAGATTCTAATAGTTCAATACCTATTTTTGTAGCTTTAGACTGGTTTACAGAAGGAAAAGATATTTCACAAGTGAATGAACGATTATGGAAAGCAAATTGCTGTCTTCCACATAATAAACACATAAACAATCTTCCAAGTAATGTTTTACATCTACATAACTGATTAACTAGAAAATATGCCAAAATACTTGAATTAGGAAAAGCAGTTCATCACTTAAAATATTGTAATTTATCTTTACAATCAGTTTGTAAAAACAACAACAACAAAAACAAAAAAGTAGCTGCTAAGTGCCAGTGGCTCTCACCTGTAATCCTAACTTCTCAGAAGCTTATGAGCTGAGACTCACAGCTCAAATCCATCCAGGCAGGAAAGTCTATGAGACTCATCTCCAAATAACTACCAAAAAAAGCTGGAAGTGGACCTGTGGTTCAAATGATAGTCTGCTAGCCTTCAGCACAAGAACAGCACCCAAGCCTTGAGTTCAAGCCTCAGGACTGGCATAATGAACAATCATAAATAGACCCAACATATTCGACTAGCAATGTGGCTTAGCGGCAGAGTGCTCACCTAGCATGCATGAAGCCCTGGGTTCCATTCCTCCCCACCACATAAACAGAAAAAGGTGGAAATAGTGCTGTGTGTGTGTGTGTGAATAAAAGCAGCTCAGGGACAGTGCTCAAGCCCTGAGTTCAAGCCTCAGAACTGGCAAAATAAAAACAACATTAAATTAAGTATATAACCCTCCTGGTAATACTAATGAGAAATCATTAGTCCAAGGCCCAGGACTGGCCAAAAAAAAAAAAAAAAAAAAAGAACCTAAATGCTTACATACAGTACTTAGAAATTTTCTAAGCACTATCTGCTGTGTATCTGTTTTCTAATACTGTACAGTAATATGGTAATACTATCATGACATTATAGCTGATTAATATACTCTATGAAGTTTTTAGTAAGTGCCACCACAGTAACAGCAGCTGAGTATTACCACAAGTAATTAAGACCATGAGTGACAGGTGGTTGAACTTCTCTTTGTGTTTAAAAAACAAAATGAGTTTTCACACAAAAGGAGAAGGGACGGACTCACGGGAGGGGCCCAGAGAAGGTGATATCTACCAACTTTTTCGAAGTGACTATGTAAGGAATTAAAAACATAGTCCTCTACTTTGAGAATTGTACGCAAGTCAAAAGTCCCTTCTGGTGGCCACCCATCTTGAAAGTGAGCCACTCAGAAGAGCAGAGAGTCACCCACTTTCGTTTCTTGATCTCTACACTATTATTGTGAGTAACTTCCTTCCAGTGGGCTAAAGTCAAGTCCACGGGAGTGGAAGGGACGTTGCCCATGCCTATCAGTCTCGTCAGTTGTGCAGTCCACAAAATAACAAGAGGTAAAACAATTCCAATAAAACAGAAGAAACAATACACACAGGCCTGATATTTAAAAGACTTACAAAATGGAGATCTCCTAAGCTGATCCGCTGGCTCCTGTGAAGAAGCAAAAGTAGCAGACCCAAGATCAAGGTGGGCAGGTTGAGCCTCCGTTAAGAGGCCCTCCTGGTCAGTTCCTGCCAAAAAGCGAACTGACTTGCACCATACAAGAAAGGCGAGGTTGGACGATCACGATGGGCACCCCACCACCTTGGGACCAAGAGAAGGAAGAAGAGGCAAGGGATTCTGGCACACAGGCCTGCCCCGCTCTCTGCTTGCAGCTCCATGCTTCTTGGTGTAGACCTGAGCGGTAATGAATGCCTTCCCAGGTTGGGGCACTACTGGGGGCCTAATCCTGTGGTCCTGTTGCATTCCCATTTCTCCCTTGATTTCTTTCCCCCAAAGTTTGTTGCTACCCAGGTCACCCAAGCTGCATGGTTGAGGGAACAGGATACTGGTGAGGACAGCAGCGGGAGGCACAAGTGCCAATGGACTGGCCAGTAAGCAGCGCTGGGCTCCTTAGCCACGCCCACCACGAGAACAACACCCTGGACTTGAGCAAGTAGGACACAGTCCTCGAAAACCCCTTAGCACCTTCCAAGCCACTGTGTACTGGGTGCGCTCACGTGTGCGTGTGTGTGCCCCTGCTTGCCTACATGAGTGCGTTCCTGATGCTGTACAAGAGTGTGCTTCCTAAGCCTAAGTCTGCATATGTGCAAATAGGTATGTGGATGTAGATCCAGGAGGACCCGGCACAGTGTGTTATAGTGAGCATGTGGGGGTGGCGGGGAGGAAGAGAGAGAAAGAGAGAGAGAGAGAGTCGGCTCGCCTGTGAGGAATTTTTTGTTCATGTGCGGTTGCATGAGTGTGTCAGGTATGATGTTGGACAGAGGGAGTTCAAAGTGTTTACACGTTACTTGTTTTTTGAAGTTCCCGGAAACCAATCATATGGCGAAGGCTCCCCTCTTGTGCTGTCCGCTACACAAAGGTCTCCGTACTTGATGCCAAGCTGCCTCTGCTCTTGGAGATCTGCATGACAGTGATGATGCTGCCTATGAATATCATTGCTGGGTGCTAGTGTGCCTTGGTCTCGGCAGGGAAGGGTCAGATATCCCTTTCCCTGGTGTCTTAGCAGAGCTTCCTGAAGGAGCCTAAAACATATGGCTGTGAGCCACGGGCACCAGGATTGCCAGCTCCTGCCTCTAGCCAGTATAATCCTTGGCTGCTCAATAGCAGGAAGTAGCAGGCAGGGATCTGGGCCAGAGATGCCAAGGCAAGCGGGAAGACAAGAGTTAAGCAGACACTAGCGCAGAAAGGAGATGCCCAGATTCGCTGACCTGCTAACCTTGTATCTCCCTTATGCTCTGAGCAAGAGAGATGAGGTTGATTGTGAGAGAGGTGGCGGATCCATACACCAGCCACTTCCAGGACTGGCAAGGGCAGAGGCGGTGGGGAGCTGTGTCACACGGGTTCAACCAGGATGTGGGAAGATGGAGCAGGAGGGGAGGTGGAAAGTGTATTTGCCTAGGACCCTGGCCCAAGCCGTTCCCAGCAGAATGGTCAGGGGAGGGATGTGCGGCTCTACACATCCTGTGCATCCCCGAAGGCCTGTGAGAACTAGTGAGAACTTACAGCAAACCCCCAAGGGGCCCTGTGCCCTTTTTGCTATGGCAACTCCAGTTGGAACACTGGCTCAAGTCAGCAGGAGGCGCCTAGTACCTGGCCATGTCACAGAGCTCCAAACCATATGGGCACTGCTCAGAGGCTTCCCAGCACCCCAGGTGCAAATGCACTGTTAGTGAGGCACCAGGAGGCCCTGCTGGCCTGTGAGCACCAACTGCCTACCTCTAAGCAGCCTCACTACCCCTCCCTTAAGGCTGTTCCTGTTGGAATGCAAATGAAAGCACACATCAACAAAGTGGGCAAGGAATGGAGAAACAAATCATCCGGCCACCCCCTGGAGGCTTTTCTGCATAGTGGGTCGCATATGTGCAGTCCTTCCTGCTCAGAAAAACACAGGGCTGCTGCCTAGCAAGCCAGGCAAGGTCTTCAGGTGGTCTTGGCCAAGGGGGCAGAGGCCGTTTCCAGACCAATCGGATGTCAGTCATAAAACCAGAAGGCAGGAAAGGAGTGCCGCTTCCCTCCTACCTTTGTCACAAACCTCCTGTGCACAGAAAAGGAGCAGAGGGGCTTGGGCACAGAGCAGGCAGACAACAGATTAGATAAATGGGGATTGGTGTTCACCAGAGGACTGAGAGATCCCAGGTGTGCAGAGGGTGAGAGCAGAGGGAGATTTGGAGAAGATAAGAAGGGCTAGGCCAGGGTGAGGCAGTTGTAATTTCCCCAGAAGAAGTGAAGAGGTGCATGGGGAGGTGTGCAGCCTGTGAACCTCAAGAGGAGGAGGGGGAAATTGGGAAGCAGAGGCAGAGGCAAAGAGGCAGTGACGCAGAGGCATGTGTGAGTTGAAAGCAGTCCAGAGCAGCAAGGCAGGGACAGGAGGGCTAGGAGAGAGAACTCGGAGGGAGTTATCAGCAAAGGAGGTATGTGTGCAGGGGACAAGCCTCAGGAACTCAGCTGCAGATGGCAGGTGGTGGCTAGGAAGGCCAGGTTGGGCGCCCCACCACCCAGGGACCAAGTAGAAGGGAGAAGAGGCAAGGGATTCTGGGGCACAGGCCTGCCCCATTCTCTGCGCGCAGCGCTGGGCTTTAGGGTGTAGACCTGAGGGGTAACGATTGCCATCCTTGGTTGGGGCACTACTGGGGCGTAATCATGTGGTCCTGTTACATTGACATTTCTGCCTTGATTGCTTTCCCGAAGAGTTTGTTGCTACCCAGGTCTTCGAAGCTGCATGGTTCAGGGAATGGGACACTGGTGAGGAGAGCAAGGGGAGGCCCAAGTGACAATGGACTGTCCAGTAAGCAGCGCTGGGCTCCTTAGCCACGCCCACCACGAGAACATCACCCTGGACTTGAGCAAGTAGGACACAGTCCTCGAAAACCCCTTAGCACCTTCCAAGCCACTGTGTACTGGGTGCGCTCACGTGTGCGCGTGTGTGCCCCTGCTTGCCTACATGCGTGTGTTCCTGATGCTGTACAAGAGTGTGCTTCCTAAGCCTAAGTCTGCATATGTGCAAATAGGTATGTGGATGTAGATCCAGGAGGACCCGGCACAGTGTGTTATAGTGAGCATGTGGGGGTGGCGGGGAGGAAGAGAGAGAAAGAGAGAGAGAGAGAGTCGGCTCGCCTGTGAGGAATTTTTTGTTCATGTGCGGTTGCAGGAGTGTGTCAGGTATGAGGTTGGACAGAGGGAGTTCAAAGTGTTTACACGTTACTTGTTTTTTGAAGTTCCCGGAAACCAATCATATGGCGAAGGCTCCCCTCTTGTGCTGTCCGCTACACAAAGGTCTCCGTACTTGATGCCAAGCTGCCTCTGCTCTTGGAGATCTGCATGACAGTGATGATGCTGCCTATGAATATCATTGCTGGGTGCTAGTGTGCCTTGGTCACGGCAGGGAAGGGTCAGATATCCCTTTCCCTGGTGTCTTAGCAGAGCTTCCTGAAGGAGCCTAAAACATATGGCTGTGAGCCACGGGCACCAGGATTGCCAGCTCCTGCCTCTAGCCAGTATAATCCTTGGCTGCTCAATAGCAGGAAGTAGCAGGCAGGGATCTGGGCCAGAGAGGCCAAGGCAAGCGGGAAGACAAGAGTTAAGCAGACACTAGCGCAGAAAGGAGATGCCCAGATTCGCTGACCTGCTAACCTTGTATCTCCCTTATGCTCTCAGCAAGAGAGATGAGGTTGATTGTGAGAGAGGTGGCGGATCCATACACCAGCCACTTCCAGGACTGGCAAGGGCAGAGGCTGTGGGGAGCTGTGTCACACGGGTTCAACCAGGATGTGGGAAGATGGAGCAGGAGGGGAGGTGGAAAGTGTATTTGCCTAGGACCCTGGCCCAAGCCGTTCCCAGCAGAATGGTCAGGGGAGGGATGTGCGGCTCTACACATCCTGTGCATCCCCGAAGGCCTGTGAGAACTAGTGAGAAATTACAGCAAACCCCCAAGGGGCCCTGTGCCCTTTTTGCTATGGCAACTCCAGTTGGAACACTGGCTCAAGTCAGCAGGAGGCGCCTAGTACCTGGCCATGTCACAGAGCTCCAAACCATATGGGCACTGCCCAGAGGCTTCCCAGCACCCCAGGTGCAAATGCACTGTTAGTGAGGCACCAGGAGGCCCTGCTGGCCTGTGAGCACCAACTGCCTACCTCTAAGCAGCCTCACTACCCCTCCCTTAAGGCTGTTCCTGTTGGAATGCAAATGAAAGCACACATCAACAAAGTGGGCAAGGAATGGAGAAACAAAACATCCTGCCACCCCCTGGAGGCTTTTCTGCATAGTGGGTCGCATATGTGCAGTCCTTCCTGCTCAGAAAAACACAGGGCTGCTGCCTAGCAAGCCAGGCAAGGTCTTCAGGTGGTCTTGGCCAAGGGGGCAGAGGCCGTTTCCAGACCAATCGGATGTCAGTCATAAAACCAGAAGGCAGGAAAGGAGTGCCGCTTCCCTCCTACCTTTGTCACAAACCTCCTGTGCACAGAAAAGGAGCAGAGGGGCTTGGGCACAGAGCAGGCAGACAACAGATTAGATAAATGGGGATTGGTGTTCACCAGAGGACTGAGAGATCCCAGGTGTGCAGAGGGTGAGAGCAGAGGGAGATTTGGAGAAGATAAGAAGGGCTAGGCCAGGGTGAGGCAGTTGTAATTTCCCCAGAAGAAGTGAAGAGGTGCATGGGGAGGTGTGCAGCCTGTGAACCTCAAGAGGAGGAGGGGGAAATTGGGAAGCAGAGGCAGAGGCAAAGAGGCAGTGACGCAGAGGCATGTGTGAGTTGAAAGCAGTCCAGAGCAGCAAGGCAGGGACAGGAGGGCTAGGAGAGAGAACTCGGAGGGAGTTATCAGCAAAGGAGGTATGTGTGCAGGGGACAAGCCTCAGGAACTCAGCTGCAGATGGCAGGTGGTGGCTAGGAAGGCCAGGTTGGGCGCCCCACCACCCTGGGACCAAGTAGAAGGGAGAAGAGGCAAAGGATTCTGGGGCACAGGCCTGCCCCATTCTCTGCGCGCAGCGCTGGGCTTTAGGGTGTAGACCTGAGGGGTAACGAATGCCATCCTTGGTTGGGGCACTACTGGGGCGTAATCATGTGGTCCTGTTACATTGACATTTCTGCCTTGATTGCTTTCCCGAAGAGTTTGTTGCTACCCAGGTCTTCGAAGCTGCATGGTTCAGGGAATGGGACACTGGTGAGGAGAGCAAGGGGAGGCCCAAGTGACAATGGACTGTCCAGTAAGCAGCGCTGGGCTCCTTAGCCACGCCCACCACGAGAACATCACCCTGGACTTGAGCAAGTAGGACACAGTCCTCGAAAACCCCTTAGCACCTTCCAAGCCACTGTGTACTGGGTGCGCTCACGTGTGCGCGTGTGTGCCCCTGCTTGCCTACATGCGTGTGTTCCTGATGCTGTACAAGAGTGTGCTTCCTAAGCCTAAGTCTGCATATGTGCAAATAGGTATGTGGATGTAGATCCAGGAGGACCCGGCACAGTGTGTTATAGTGAGCATGTGGTGGTGGCGGGGAGGAAGAGAGAGAAAGAGAGAGAGAGAGAGTCGGCTCGCCTGTGAGGAATTTTTTGTTCATGTGCGGTTGCAGGAGTGTGTCAGGTATGAGGTTGGACAGAGGGAGTTCAAAGTGTTTACACGTTACTTGTTTTTTGAAGTTCCCGGAAACCAATCATATGGCGAAGGCTCCCCTCTTGTGCTGTCCGCTACACAAAGGTCTCCGTACTTGATGCCAAGCTGCCTCTGCTCTTGGAGATCTGCATGACAGTGATGATGCTGCCTATGAATATCATTGCTGGGTGCTAGTGTGCCTTGGTCACGGCAGGGAAGGGTCAGATATCCCTTTCCCTGGTGTCTTAGCAGAGCTTCCTGAAGGAGCCTAAAACATATGGCTGTGAGCCACGGGCACCAGGATTGCCAGCTCCTGCCTCTAGCCAGTATAATCCTTGGCTGCTCAATAGCAGGAAGTAGCAGGCAGGGATCTGGGCCAGAGAGGCCAAGGCAAGCGGGAAGACAAGAGTTAAGCAGACACTAGCGCAGAAAGGAGATGCCCAGATTCGCTGACCTGCTAACCTTGTATCTCCCTTATGCTCTCAGCAAGAGAGATGAGGTTGATTGTGAGAGAGGTGGCGGATCCATACACCAGCCACTTCCAGGACTGGCAAGGGCAGAGGCGGTGGGGAGCTGTGTCACACGGGTTCAACCAGGATGTGGGAAGATGGAGCAGGAGGGGAGGTGGAAAGTGTATTTGCCTAGGACCCTGGCCCAAGCCGTTCCCAGCAGAATGGTCAGGGGAGGGATGTGCGGCTCTACACATCCTGTGCATCCCCGAAGGCCTGTGAGAACTAGTGAGAAATTACAGCAAACCCCCAAGGGGCCCTGTGCCCTTTTTGCTATGGCAACTCCAGTTGGAACACTGGCTCAAGTCAGCAGGAGGCGCCTAGTACCTGGCCATGTCACAGAGCTCCAAACCATATGGGCACTGCCCAGAGGCTTCCCAGCACCCCAGGTGCAAATGCACTGTTAGTGAGGCACCAGGAGGCCCTGCTGGCCTGTGAGCACCAACTGCCTACCTCTAAGCAGCCTCACTACCCCTCCCTTAAGGCTGTTCCTGTTGGAATGCAAATGAAAGCACACATCAACAAAGTGGGCAAGGAATGGAGAAACAAAACATCCTGCCACCCCCTGGAGGCTTTTCTGCATAGTGGGTCGCATATGTGCAGTCCTTCCTGCTCAGAAAAACACAGGGCTGCTGCCTAGCAAGCCAGGCAAGGTCTTCAGGTGGTCTTGGCCAAGGGGGCAGAGGCCGTTTCCAGAACAATCGGATGTCAGTCATAAAACCAGAAGGCAGGAAAGGAGTGCCGCTTCCCTCCTACCTTTGTCACAAACCTCCTGTGCACAGAAAAGGAGCAGAGGGGCTTGGGCACAGAGCAGGCAGACAACAGATTAGATAAATGGGGATTGGTGTTCACCAGAGGACTGAGAGATCCCAGGTGTGCAGAGGGTGAGAGCAGAGGGAGATTTGGAGAAGATAAGAAGGGCTAGGCCAGGGTGAGGCAGTTGTAATTTCCCCAGAAGAAGTGAAGAGGTGCATGGGGAGGTGTGCAGCCTGTGAACCTCAAGAGGAGGAGGGGGAAATTGGGAAGCAGAGGCAGAGGCAAAGAGGCAGTGACGCAGAGGCATGTGTGAGTTGAAAGCAGTCCAGAGCAGCAAGGCAGGGACAGGAGGGCTAGGAGAGAGAACTCGGAGGGAGTTATCAGCAAAGGAGGTATGTGTGCAGGGGACAAGCCTCAGGAACTCAGCTGCAGATGGCAGGTGGTGGCTAGGAAGGCCAGGTTGGGCGCCCCACCACCCTGGGACCAAGTAGAAGGGAGAAGAGGCAAAGGATTCTGGGGCACAGGCCTGCCCCATTCTCTGCGCGCAGCGCTGGGCTTTAGGGTGTAGACCTGAGGGGTAACGAATGCCATCCTTGGTTGGGGCACTACTGGGGCGTAATCATGTGGTCCTGTTACATTGACATTTCTGCCTTGATTGCTTTCCCGAAGAGTTTGTTGCTACCCAGGTCTTCGAAGCTGCATGGTTCAGGGAATGGGACACTGGTGAGGAGAGCAAGGGGAGGCCCAAGTGACAATGGACTGTCCAGTAAGCAGCGCTGGGCTCCTTAGCCACGCCCACCACGAGAACATCACCCTGGACTTGAGCAAGTAGGACACAGTCCTCGAAAACCCCTTAGCACCTTCCAAGCCACTGTGTACTGGGTGCGCTCACGTGTGCGCGTGTGTGCCCCTGCTTGCCTACATGCGTGTGTTCCTGATGCTGTACAAGAGTGTGCTTCCTAAGCCTAAGTCTGCATATGTGCAAATAGGTATGTGGATGTAGATCCAGGAGGACCCGGCACAGTGTGTTATAGTGAGCATGTGGTGGTGGCGGGGAGGAAGAGAGAGAAAGAGAGAGAGAGAGAGTCGGCTCGCCTGTGAGGAATTTTTTGTTCATGTGCGGTTGCAGGAGTGTGTCAGGTATGAGGTTGGACAGAGGGAGTTCAAAGTGTTTACACGTTACTTGTTTTTTGAAGTTCCCGGAAACCAATCATATGGCGAAGGCTCCCCTCTTGTGCTGTCCGCTACACAAAGGTCTCCGTACTTGATGCCAAGCTGCCTCTGCTCTTGGAGATCTGCATGACAGTGATGATGCTGCCTATGAATATCATTGCTGGGTGCTAGTGTGCCTTGGTCACGGCAGGGAAGGGTCAGATATCCCTTTCCCTGGTGTCTTAGCAGAGCTTCCTGAAGGAGCCTAAAACATATGGCTGTGAGCCACGGGCACCAGGATTGCCAGCTCCTGCCTCTAGACAGTATAATCCTTGGCTGCTCAATAGCAGGAAGTAGCAGGCAGGGATCTGGGCCAGAGAGGCCAAGGCAAGCGGGAAGACAAGAGTTAAGCAGACACTAGCGCAGAAAGGAGATGCCCAGATTCGCTGACCTGCTAACCTTGTATCTCCCTTATGCTCTCAGCAAGAGAGATGAGGTTGATTGTGAGAGAGGTGGCAGATCCATACACCAGCCACTTCCAGGACTGGCAAGGGCAGAGGCGGTGGGGAGCTGTGTCACACGGGTTCAACCAGGATGTGGGAAGATGGAGCAGGAGGGGAGGTGGAAAGTGTATTTGCCTAGGACCCTGGCCCAAGCCGTTCCCAGCAGAATGGTCAGGGGAGGGATGTGCGGCTCTACACATCCTGTGCATCCCCGAAGGCCTGTGAGAACTAGTGAGAAATTACAGCAAACCCCCAAGGGGCCCTGTGCCCTTTTTGCTATGGCAACTCCAGTTGGAACACTGGCTCAAGTCAGCAGGAGGCGCCTAGTACCTGGCCATGTCACAGAGCTCCAAACCATATGGGCACTGCCCAGAGGCTTCCCAGCACCCCAGGTGCAAATGCACTGTTAGTGAGGCACCAGGAGGCCCTGCTGGCCTGTGAGCACCAACTGCCTACCTCTAAGCAGCCTCACTACCCCTCCCTTAAGGCTGTTCCTGTTGGAATGCAAATGAAAGCACACATCAACAAAGTGGGCAAGGAATGGAGAAACAAAACATCCTGCCACCCCCTGGAGGCTTTTCTGCATAGTGGGTCGCATATGTGCAGTCCTTCCTGCTCAGAAAAACACAGGGCTGCTGCCTAGCAAGCCAGGCAAGGTCTTCAGGTGGTCTTGGCCAAGGGGGCAGAGGCCGTTTCCAGACCAATCGGATGTCAGTCATAAAACCAGAAGGCAGGAAAGGAGTGCCGCTTCCCTCCTACCTTTGTCACAAACCTCCTGTGCACAGAAAAGGAGCAGAGGGGCTTGGGCACAGAGCAGGCAGACAACAGATTAGATAAATGGGGATTGGTGTTCACCAGAGGACTGAGAGATCCCAGGTGTGCAGAGGGTGAGAGCAGAGGGAGATTTGGAGAAGATAAGAAGGGCTAGGCCAGGGTGAGGCAGTTGTAATTTCCCCAGAAGAAGTGAAGAGGTGCATGGGGAGGTGTGCAGCCTGTGAACCTCAAGAGGAGGAGGGGGAAATTGGGAAGCAGAGGCAGAGGCAAAGAGGCAGTGACGCAGAGGCATGTGTGAGTTGAAAGCAGTCCAGAGCAGCAAGGCAGGGACAGGAGGGCTAGGAGAGAGAACTCGGAGGGAGTTATCAGCAAAGGAGGTATGTGTGCAGGGGACAAGCCTCAGGAACTCAGCTGCAGATGGCAGGTGGTGGCTAGGAAGGCCAGGTTGGGCGCCCCACCACCCTGGGACCAAGTAGAAGGGAGAAGAGGCAAAGGATTCTGGGGCACAGGCCTGCCCCATTCTCTGCGCGCAGCGCTGGGCTTTAGGGTGTAGACCTGAGGGGTAACGAATGCCATCCTTGGTTGGGGCACTACTGGGGCGTAATCATGTGGTCCTGTTACATTGACATTTCTGCCTTGATTGCTTTCCCGAAGAGTTTGTTGCTACCCAGGTCTTCGAAGCTGCATGGTTCAGGGAATGGGACACTGGTGAGGAGAGCAAGGGGAGGCCCAAGTGACAACGGACTGTCCAGTAAGCAGCGCTGGGCTCCTTAGCCACGCCCACCACGAGAACATCACCCTGGACTTGAGCAAGTAGGACACAGTCCTCGAAAACCCCTTAGCACCTTCCAAGCCACTGTGTACTGGGTGCGCTCACGTGTGCGCGTGTGTGCCCCTGCTTGCCTACATGCGTGTGTTCCTGATGCTGTACAAGAGTGTGCTTCCTAAGCCTAAGTCTGCATATGTGCAAATAGGTATGTGGATGTAGATCCAGGAGGACCCGGCACAGTGTGTTATAGTGAGCATGTGGGGGTGGCGGGGAGGAAGAGAGAGAAAGAGAGAGAGAGAGAGTCGGCTCGCCTGTGAGGAATTTTTTGTTCATGTGCGCTTGCAGGAGTGTGTCAGGTATGAGGTTGGACAGAGGGAGTTCAAAGTGTTTACACGTTACTTGTTTTTTGAAGTTCCCGGAAACCAATCATATGGCGAAGGCTCCCCTCTTGTGCTGTCCGCTACACAAAGGTCTCCGTACTTGATGCCAAGCTGCCTCTGCTCTTGGAGATCTGCATGACAGTGATGATGCTGCCTATGAATATCATTGCTGGGTGCTAGTGTGCCTTGGTCACGGCAGGGAAGGGTCAGATATCCCTTTCCCTGGTGTCTTAGCAGAGCTTCCTGAAGGAGCCTAAAACATATGGCTGTGAGCCACGGGCACCAGGATTGCCAGCTCCTGCCTCTAGACAGTATAATCCTTGGCTGCTCAATAGCAGGAAGTAGCAGGCAGGGATCTGGGCCAGAGAGGCCAAGGCAAGCGGGAAGACAAGAGTTAAGCAGACACTAGCGCAGAAAGGAGATGCCCAGATTCGCTGACCTGCTAACCTTGTATCTCCCTTATGCTCTCAGCAAGAGAGATGAGGTTGATTGTGAGAGAGGTGGCGGATCCATACACCAGCCACTTCCAGGACTGGCAAGGGCAGAGGCGGTGGGGAGCTGTGTCACACGGGTTCAACCAGGATGTGGGAAGATGGAGCAGGAGGGGAGGTGGAAAGTGTATTTGCCTAGGACCCTGGCCCAAGCCGTTCCCAGCAGAATGGTCAGGGGAGGGATGTGCGGCTCTACACATCCTGTGCATCCCCGAAGGCCTGTGAGAACTAGTGAGAAATTACAGCAAACCCCCAAGGGGCCCTGTGCCCTTTTTGCTATGGCAACTCCAGTTGGAACACTGGCTCAAGTCAGCAGGAGGCGCCTAGTACCTGGCCATGTCACAGAGCTCCAAACCATATGGGCACTGCCCAGAGGCTTCCCAGCACCCCAGGTGCAAATGCACTGTTAGTGAGGCACCAGGAGGCCCTGCTGGCCTGTGAGCACCAACTGCCTACCTCTAAGCAGCCTCACTACCCCTCCCTTAAGGCTGTTCCTGTTGGAATGCAAATGAAAGCACACATCAACAAAGTGGGCAAGGAATGGAGAAACAAAACATCCTGCCACCCCCTGGAGGCTTTTCTGCATAGTGGGTCGCATATGTGCAGTCCTTCCTGCTCAGAAAAACACAGGGCTGCTGCCTAGCAAGCCAGGCAAGGTCTTCAGGTGGTCTTGGCCAAGGGGGCAGAGGCCGTTTCCAGACCAATCGGATGTCAGTCATAAAACCAGAAGGCAGGAAAGGAGTGCCGCTTCCCTCCTACCTTTGTCACAAACCTCCTGTGCACAGAAAAGGAGCAGAGGGGCTTGGGCACAGAGCAGGCAGACAACAGATTAGATAAATGGGGATTGGTGTTCACCAGAGGACTGAGAGATCCCAGGTGTGCAGAGGGTGAGAGCAGAGGGAGATTTGGAGAAGATAAGAAGGGCTAGGCCAGGGTGAGGCAGTTGTAATTTCCCCAGAAGAAGTGAAGAGGTGCATGGGGAGGTGTGCAGCCTGTGAACCTCAAGAGGAGGAGGGGGAAATTGGGAAGCAGAGGCAGAGGCAAAGAGGCAGTGACGCAGAGGCATGTGTGAGTTGAAAGCAGTCCAGAGCAGCAAGGCAGGGACAGGAGGGCTAGGAGAGAGAACTCGGAGGGAGTTATCAGCAAAGGAGGTATGTGTGCAGGGGACAAGCCTCAGGAACTCAGCTGCAGATGGCAGGTGGTGGCTAGGAAGGCCAGGTTGGGCGCCCCACCACCCTGGGACCAAGTAGAAGGGAGAAGAGGCAAGGGATTCTGGGGCACAGGCCTGCCCCATTCTCTGCGCGCAGCGCTGGGCTTTAGGGTGTAGACCTGAGGGGTAACGAATGCCATCCTTGGTTGGGGCACTACTGGGGCGTAATCATGTGGTCCTGTTACATTGACATTTCTGCCTTGATTGCTTTCCCGAAGAGTTTGTTGCTACCCAGGTCTCCGAAGCTGCATGGTTCAGGGAATGGGACACTGGTGTGGACAGCAAGGGGAGCCCCAAGTGACAATGGACTGTCCAGTAAGCAGCGCTGGGCTCCTTAGCCACGCCCACCACGAGAACAACACCCTGGACTTGAGCAAGTAGGACACAGTCCTCGAAAACCCCTTAGCACCTTCCAAGCCACTGTGTACTGGGTGCGCTCACGTGTGCGTGTGTGTGCCCCTGCTTGCCTACATGCGTGTGTTCCTGATGCTGTACAAGAGTGTGCTTCCTAAGCCTAAGTCTGCATATGTGCAAATAGGTATGTGGATGTAGATCCAGGAGGACCCGGCACAGTGTGTTATAGTGAGCATGTGGGGGTGGCGGGGAGGAAGAGAGAGAAAGAGAGAGAGAGAGAGTCGGCTCGCCTGTGAGGAATTTTTTGTTCATGTGCGGTTGCAGGAGTGTGTCAGGTATGAGGTTGGACAGAGGGAGTTCAAAGTGTTTACACGTTACTTGTTTTTTGAAGTTCCCGGAAACCAATCATATGGCGAAGGCTCCCCTCTTGTGCTGTCCGCTACACAAAGGTCTCCGTACTTGATGCCAAGCTATCTCTGCTCTTGGAGATCTGCATGACAGTGATGATGCTGCCTATGAATATCATTGCTGGGTGCTAGTGTGCCTTGGTCACGGCAGGGAAGGGTCAGATATCCCTTTCCCTGGTGTCTTAGCAGAGCTTCCTGAAGGAGCCTAAAACATATGGCTGTGAGCCACGGGCACCAGGATTGCCAGCTCCTGCCTCTAGCCAGTATAATCCTTGGCTGCTCAATAGCAGGAAGTAGCAGGCAGGGATCTGGGCCAGAGAGGCCAAGGCAAGCGGGAAGACAAGAGTTAAGCAGACACTAGCGCAGAAAGGAGATGCCCAGATTCGCTGACCTGCTAACCTTGTATCTCCCTTATACTCTGAGCAAGACAGATGAGGTTGATTGTGAGAGAGGTGGCGGATCCATACACCAGCCACTTCCAGGACTGGCAAGGGCAGAGGCGGTGGGGAGCTGTGTCACACGGGTTCAACCAGGATGTGGGAAGATGGAGCAGGAGGGGAGGTGGAAAGTGTATTTGCCTAGGACCCTAGCCCAAGCCGTTCCCAGCAGAATGGTCAGGGGAGGGATGTGCGGCTCTACACATCCTGTGCATCCCCGAAGGCCTGTGAGAACTAGTGAGAACTTACAGCAAACCCCCAAGGGGCCCTGTGCCCTTTTTGCTATGGCAACTCCAGTTGGAACACTGGCTCAAGTCAGCAGGAGGCGCCTAGTACCTGGCCATGTCACAGAGCTCCAAACCATATGGGCACTGCCCAGAGGCTTCCCAGCACCCCAGGTGCAAATGCACTGTTAGTGAGGCACCAGGAGGCCCTGCTGGCCTGTGAGCACCAAATGCCTACCTCTAAGCAGCCTCACTACCCCTCCCTTAAGGCTGTTCCTGTTGGAATGCAAATGAAAGCACACATCAACAAAGTGGGCAAGGAATGGAGAAACAAAACATCCGGCCACCCCCTGGAGGCTTTTCTGCATAGTGGGTCGCATATGTGCAGTCCTTCCTGCTCAGAAAAACACAGGGCTGCTGCCTAGCAAGCCAGGCAAGGTCTTCAGGTGGTCTTGGCCAAGGGGGCAGAGGCCGTTTCCAGACCAATCGGATGTCAGTCATAAAACCAGAAGGCAGGAAAGGAGTGCCGCTTCCCTCCTACCTTTGTCACAAACCTCCTGTGCACAGAAAAGGAGCAGAGGGGCTTGGGCACAGAGCAGGCAGACAACAGATTAGATAAATGGGGATTGGTGTTCACTAGAGGACTGAGAGATCCCAGGTGTGCAGAGGGTGAGAGCAGAGGGAGATTTGGAGAAGATAAGAAGGGCTAGGCCAGGGTGAGGCAGTTGTAATTTCCCCAGAAGAAGTGAAGAGGTGCATGGGGAGGTGTGCAGCCTGTGAACCTCAAGAGGAGGAGGGGGAAATTGGGAAGCAGAGGCAGAGGCAAAGAGGTAGTGACGCAGAGGCATGTGTGAGTTGAAAGCAGTCCAGAGCAGCAAGGCAGGGACAGGAGGGCTAGGAGAGAGAACTCGGAGGGAGTTATCAGCAAAGGAGGTATGTGTGCAGGGGACAAGCCTCAGGAACTCAGCTGCAGATGGCAGGTGGTGGCTAGGAAGGCCAGGTTGGGCGCCCCACCACCCTGGGACCAAGTAGAAGGGAGAAGAGGCAAGGGATTCTGGGGCACAGGCCTGCCCCATTCTCTGCGCGCAGCGCTGGGCTTTAGGGTGTAGACCTGAGGGGTAACGAATGCCATCCTTGGTTGGGGCACTACTGGGGCGTAATCATGTGGTCCTGTTACATTGACATTTCTGCCTTGATTGCTTTCCCGAAGAGTTTGTTGCTACCCAGGTCTCCGAAGCTGCATGGTTCAGGGAATGGGACACTGGTGAGGACAGCAGGGGGAGGCCCAAGTGCCAATGGACTGTCCAGTAAGCAGCGCTGGGCTCCTTAGCCACGCCCACCACGAGAACAACACCCTGGACTTGAGCAAGTAGGACACAGTCCTCGAAAACCCCTTAGCACCTTCCAAGCCACTGTGTACTGGGTGCGCTCACGTGTGCGTGTGTGTGCCCCTGCTTGCCTACATGCGTGTGTTCCTGATGCTGTACAAGAGTGTGCTTCCTAAGCCTAAGTCTGCATATGTGCAAATAGGTATGTGGATGTAGATCCAGGAGGACCCGGCACAGTGTGTTATAGTGAGCATGTGGGGGTGGCGGGGAGGAAAGAGAGAAAGAGAGAGAGAGAGAGAGGCTCGCCTGTGAGGAATTTTTTGTTCATGTGCGGTTGCAGGAGTGTGTCAGGTATGAGGTTGGACAGAGGGAGTTCAAAGTGTTTACACGTTACTTGTTTTTTGAAGTTCCCGGAAACCAATCATATGGCGAAGGCTCCCCTCTTGTGCTGTCCGCTACACAAAGGTCTCCGTACTTGATGCCAAGCTCTCTGCTCTTGGAGATCTGCATGACAGTGATGATGCTGCCTATGAATATCATTGCTGGGTGCTAGTGTGCCTTGGTCACGGCAGGGAAGGGTCAGATATCCCTTTCCCTGGTGTCTTAGCAGAGCTTCCTGAAGGAGCCTAAAACATATGGCTGTGAGCCACGCGCACCAGGATTGCCAGCTCCTGCCTCTAGCCAGTATAATCCTTGGCTGCTCAATAGCAGGAAGTAGCAGGCAGGGATCTGGGCCAGAGAGGCCAAGGCAAGCGGGAAGACAAGAGTTAAGCAGACACTAGCGCAGAAAGGAGATGCCCAGATTCGCTGACCTGCTAACCTTGTATCTCCCTTATGCTCTGAGCAAGAGAGATGAGGTTGATTGTGAGAGAGGTGGCGGATCCATACACCAGCCACTTCCAGGACTGGCAAGGGCAGAGGCGGTGGGGAGCTGTGTCACACGGGTTCAACCAGGATGTGGGAAGATGGAGCAGGAGGGGAGGTGGAAAGTGTATTTGCCTAGGACCCTGGCCCAAGCCGTTCCCAGCAGAATGGTCAGGGGAGGGATGTGCGGCTCTACACATCCTGTGCATCCCCGAAGGCCTGTGAGAACTAGTGAGAACTTACAGCAAACCCCCAAGGGGCCCTGTGCCCTTTTTGCTATGGCAACTGCAGTTGGAACACTGGCTCAAGTCAGCAGGAGGCGCCTAGTACCTGGCCATGTCACAGAGCTCCAAACCATATGGGCACTGCCCAGAGGCTTCCCAGCACCCCAGGTGCAAATGCACCTTTAGTGAGGCACCAGGAGGCCCTGCTGGCCTGTGAGCACCAAATGCCTACCTCTAAGCAGCCTCACTACCCCTCCCTTAAGGCTGTTCCTGTTGGAATGCAAATGAAAGCACACATCAACAAAGTGGGCAAGGAATGGAGAAACAAAACATCCGGCCACCCCCTGGAGGCTTTTCTGCATAGTGGGTCGCATATGTGCAGTCCTTCCTGCTCAGAAAAACACAGGGCTGCTGCCTAGCAAGCCAGGCAAGGTCTTCAGGTGGTCTTGGCCAAGGGGGCAGAGGCCGTTTCCAGACCAATCGGATGTCAGTCATAAAACCAGAAGGCAGGAAAGGAGTGCCGCTTCCCTCCTACCTTTGTCACAAACCTCCTGTGCACAGAAAAGGAGCAGAGGGGCTTGGGCACAGAGCAGGCAGACAACAGATTAGATAAATGGGGATTGGTGTTCACCAGAGGACTGAGAGATCCCAGGTGTGCAGAGGGTGAGAGCAGAGGGAGATTTGGAGAAGATAAGAAGGGCTAGGCCAGGGTGAGGCAGTTGTAATTTCCCCAGAAGAAGTGAAGAGGTGCATGGGGAGGTGTGCAGCCTGTGAACCTCAAGAGGAGGAGGGGGAAATTGGGAAGCAGAGGCAGAGGCAAAGAGGCAGTGACGCAGAGGCATGTGTGAGTTGAAAGCAGTCCAGAGCAGCAAGGCAGGGACAGGAGGGCTAGGAGAGAGAACTCGGAGGGAGTTATCAGCAAAGGAGGTATGTGTGCAGGGGACAAGCCTCAGGAACTCAGCTGCAGATGGCAGGTGGTGGCTAGGAAGGCCAGGTTGGGCGCCCCACCACCCTGGGACCAAGTAGAAGGGAGAAGAGGCAAGGGATTCTGGGGCACAGGCCTGCCCCATTCTCTGCGCGCAGCGCTGGGCTTTAGGGTGTAGACCTGAGGGGTAACGAATGCCATCCTTGGTTGGGGCACTACTGGGGCGTAATCATGTGGTCCTGTTACATTGACATTTCTGCCTTGATTGCTTTCCCGAAGAGTTTGTTGCTACCCAGGTCTCCGAAGCTGCATGGTTCAGGGAATGGGAGACTGGTGAGGACAGCAGGGGGAGGCCCAAGTGCCAATGGACTGTCCAGTAAGCAGCGCTGGGCTCCTTAGCCACGCCCACCACGAGAACAACACCCTGGACTTGAGCAAGTAGGACACAGTCCTCGAAAACCCCTTAGCACCTTCCAAGCCACTGTGTACTGGGTGCGCTCACGTGTGCGTGTGTGTGCCCCTGCTTGCCTACATGCGTGCGTTCCTGATGCTGTACAAGAGTGTGCTTCCTAAGCCTAAGTCTGCATATGTGCAAATAGGTATGTGGATGTAGATCCAGGAGGACCCGGCACAGTGTGTTATAGTGAGCATGTGGGGGTGGCGGGGAGGAAGAGAGAGAAAGAGAGAGAGAGAGAGAGTCGGCTCGCCTGTGAGGAATTTTTTGTTCATGTGCGGTTGCATGAGTGTGTCAGGTATGAGGTTGGACAGAGGGAGTTCAAAGTGTTTACACGTTACTTGTTTTTGAATTTCCCGGAAACCAATCATATGGCGAAGGCTCCCCTTTTGTGCTGTCCGCTACACAAAGGTCTCCGTACTTGATGCCAAGCTGCCTCTGCTCTTGGAGATCTGCATGATAGTGATGATGCTGCCTATGAATATCATTGCTGGGTGCTAGTGTGCCTTGGTCACGGCAGGGAAGGGTCAGATATCCCTTTCCCTGGTGTCTTAGCAGAGCTTCCTGAAGGAGCCTAAAACATATGGCTGTGAGCCACGGGCACAAGGATTGCCAGCTCCTGCCTCTAGCCATTATAATCCTTGGCTGCTCAATAGCAGGAAGTAGCAGGCAGGGATCTGGGCCAGAGAGGCCAAGGCAAGCGGGAAGATAAGAGTTAAGCAGACACTAGCGCAGAAAGGAGATGCCCAGATTCGCTGACCTGCTAACCTTGTATCTCCCTTATGCTCTGAGCAAGAGAGATGAGGTTGATTGTGAGAGAGGTGGCGGATCCATACACCAGCCACTTCCAGGACTGGCAAGGGCAGAGGCAGTGGGGAGCTGTGTCACACGGGTTCAACCAGGATGTGGGAAGATGGAGCAGGAGGGGAGGTGGAAAGTGTATTTGCCTAGGACCCTGGCCCAAGCCGTTCCCAGCAGAATGGTCAGGGGAGGGATGTGCGGCTCTACACATCCTGTGCATCCCCGAAGGCCTGTGGGAACTAGTGAGAACTTACAGCAAACCCCCAAGGGGCCCTGTGCCCTTTTTGCTATGGCAACTCCAGTTGGAACACTGGCTCAAGTCAGCAGGAGGCGCCTAGTACCTGGCCATGTCACAGAGCTCCAAACCATATGGGCACTGCCCAGAGGCTTCCCAGCACCCCAGGTGCAAATGCACTGTTAGTGAGGCACCAGGAGGCCCTGCTGGCCTGTGAGCACCAAATGCCTACCTCTAAGCAGCCTCACTACCCCTCCCTTAAGGCTGTTCCTGTTGGAATGCAAATGAAAGCACACATCAACAAAGTGGGCAAGGAATGGAGAAACAAAACATCCGGCCACCCCCTGGAGGCTTTTCTGCATAGTGGGTCGCATATGTGCAGTCCTTCCTGCTCAGAAAAACACAGGGCTGCTGCCTAGCAAGCCAGGCAAGGTCTTCAGGTGGTCTTGGCCAAGGGGGCAGAGGCCGTTTCCAGACCAATCGGATGTCAGTCATAAAACCAGAAGGCAGGAAAGGAGTGCCGCTTCCCTCCTACCTTTGTCACAAACCTCCTGTGCACAGAAAAGGAGCAGAGGGGCTTGGGCACAGAGCAGGCAGACAACAGATTAGATAAATGGGGATTGGTGTTCACCAGAGGACTGAGAGATCCCAGGTGTGCAGAGGGTGAGAGCAGAGGGAGATTTGGAGAAGATAAGAAGGGCTAGGCCAGGGTGAGGCAGTTGTAATTTCCCCAGAAGAAGTGAAGAGGTGCATGGGGAGGTGTGCAGCCTGTGAACCTCAAGAGGAGGAGGGGGAAATTGGGAAGCAGCGGCAGAGGCAAAGAGGCAGTGACGCAGAGGCATGTGTGAGTTGAAAGCAGTCCAGAGCAGCAAGGCAGGGACAGGAGGGCTAGGAGAGAGAACTCAGAGGGAGTTATCAGCAAAGGAGGTATGTGTGCAGGGGACAAGCCTCAGGAACTCAGCTGCAGATGGCAGGTGGTGGCTAGGAAGGCCAGGTTGGGCGCCCCACCACCCTGGGACCAAGTAGAAGGGAGAAGAGGCAAGGGATTCTGGGGCACAGGCCTGCCCCATTCTCTGTGCGCAGCGCAGGGCTTTAGGGTGTAGACCTGAGGGGTAACGAATGCCATCCTTGGTTGGGGCACTACTGGGGCGTAATCATGTGGTCCTCTTACATTGACATTTCTCGCTTGATTGCTTTCCCGAAGAGTTTGTTGCTACCCAGGTCTCCGAAGCTGCATGGTTCAGGGAATGGGAGACTGGTGAGGACAGCAGGGGGAGGCCCAAGTGCCAATGGACTGTCCAGTAAGCAGCTCTGGGCTCCTTAGCCACGCCCACCACAAGAACAACACCCTGGACTTGAGCAAGTAGGACACAGTCCTCGAAAACCCCTTAGCACCTTCCAAGCCACTGTGTACTGGGTGCGCTCACGTGTGCGTGTGTGTGCCCCTGCTTGCCTACATGCGTGCGTTCCTGATGCTGTACAAGAGTGTGCTTCCTAAGCCTAAGTCTGCATATGTGCAAATAGGTATGTGGATGTAGATCCAGGAGGACCCGGCACAGTGTGTTATAGTGAGCATGTGGGGGTGGCGGGGAGGAAGAGAGAGAGAGAGAGAGAGAGAGTCGGCTCGCCTGTGAGGAATTTTTTGTTCATGTGCGGTTGCATGAGTGTGTCAGGTATGAGGTTGGACAGAGGGAGTTCAAAGTGTTTACACGTTACTTGTTTTTGAATTTCCCGGAAACCAATCATATGGCGAAGGCTCCCCTTTTGTGCTGTCCGCTACACAAAGGTCTCCGTACTTGATGCCAAGCTGCCTCTGCTCTTGGAGATCTGCATGATAGTGATGATGCTGCCTATGAATATCATTGCTGGGTGCTAGTGTGCCTTGGTCACGGCAGGGAAGGGTCAGATATCCCTTTCCCTGGTGTCTTAGCAGAGCTTCCTGAAGGAGCCTAAAACATATGGCTGTGAGCCACGGGCACAAGGATTGCCAGCTCCTGCCTCTAGCCATTATAATCCTTGGCTGCTCAATAGCAGGAAGTAGCAGGCAGGGATCTGGGCCAGAGAGGCCAAGGCAAGCGGGAAGATAAGAGTTAAGCAGACACTAGCGCAGAAAGGAGATGCCCAGATTCGCTGACCTGCTAACCTTGTATCTCCCTTATGCTCTGAGCAAGAGAGATGAGGTTGATTGTGAGAGAGGTGGCGGATCCATACACCAGCCACTTCCAGGACTGGCAAGGGCAGAGGCGGTGGGGAGCTGTGTCACACGGGTTCAACCAGGATGTGGGAAGATGGAGCAGGAGGGGAGGTGGAAAGTGTATTTGCCTAGGACCCTGGCCCAAGCCGTTCCCAGCAGAATGGTCAGGGGAGGGATGTGCGGCTCTACACATCCTGTGCATCCCCGAAGGCCTGTGAGAACTAGTGAGAACTTACAGCAAACCCCCAAGGGGCCCTGTGCCCTTTTTGCTATGGCAACTCCAGTTGGAACACTGGCTCAAGTCAGCAGGAGGCGCCTAGTACCTGGCCATGTCACAGAGCTCCAAACCATATGGGCACTGCCCAGAGGCTTCCCAGCACCCCAGGTGCAAATGCACTGTTAGTGAGGCACCAGGAGGCCCTGCTGGCCTGTGAGCACCAAATGCCTACCTCTAAGCAGCCTCACTACCCCTCCCTTAAGGCTGTTCCTGTTGGAATGCAAATGAAAGCACACATCAACAAAGTGGGCAAGGAATGGAGAAACAAAACATCCGGCCACCCCCTGGAGGCTTTTCTGCATAGTGGGTCGCATATGTGCAGTCCTTCCTGCTCAGAAAAACACAGGGCTGCTGCCTAGCAAGCCAGGCAAGGTCTTCAGGTGGTCTTGGCCAAGGGGGCAGAGGCCGTTTCCAGACCAATCGGATGTCAGTCATAAAACCAGAAGGCAGGAAAGGAGTGCCGCTTCCCTCCTACCTTTGTCACAAACCTCCTGTGCACAGAAAAGGAGCAGAGGGGCTTGGGCACAGAGCAGGCAGACAACAGATTAGATAAATGGGGATTGGTGTTCACCAGAGGACTGAGAGATCCCAGGTGTGCAGAGGGTGAGAGCAGAGGGAGATTTGGAGAAGATAAGAAGGGCTAGGCCAGGGTGAGGCAGTTGTAATTTCCCCAGAAGAAGTGAAGAGGTGCATGGGGAGGTGTGCAGCCTGTGAACCTCAAGAGGAGGAGGGGGAAATTGGGAAGCAGAGGCAGAGGCAAAGAGGCAGTGACGCAGAGGCATGTGTGAGTTGAAAGCAGTCCAGAGCAGCAAGGCAGGGACAGGAGGGCTAGGAGAGAGAACTCGGAGGGAGTTATCAGCAAAGGAGGTATGTGTGCAGGGGACAAGCCTCAGGAACTCAGCTGCAGATGGCAGGTGGTGGCTAGGAAGGCCAGGTTGGGCGCCCCACCACCCTGGGACCAAGTAGAAGGGAGAAGAGGCAAGGGATTCTGGGGCACAGGCCTGCCCCATTCTCTGTGCGCAGCGCAGGGCTTTAGGGTGTAGACCTGAGGGGTAACGAATGCCATCCTTGGTTGGGGCACTACTGGGGCGTAATCATGTGGTCCTGTTACATTGACATTTCTGCCTTGATTGCTTTCCCGAAGAGTTTGTTGCTACCCAGGTCTCCGAAGCTGCATGGTTCAGGGAATGGGAGACTGGTGAGGACAGCAGGGGGAGGCCCAAGTGCCAATGGACTGTCCAGTAAGCAGCTCTGGGCTCCTTAGCCACGCCCACCACGAGAACAACACCCTGGACTTGAGCAAGTAGGACACAGTCCTCGAAAACCCCTTAGCACCTTCCAAGCCACTGTGTACTGGGTGCGCTCACGTGTGCGTGTGTGTGCCCCTGCTTGCCTACATGCGTGTGTTCCTGATGCTGTACAGGAGTGTGCTTCCTAAGCCTAAGTCTGCATATGTGCAAATAAGTATGTGGATGTAGATCCAGGAGGACCCGGCACAGTGTGTTATAGTGAGCATGTGGGGGTGGCGGGGAGGAAGAGAGACAAAGAGAGAGAGAGAGAGAGGCGGCTCGCCTGTGAGGAATTTTTTGTTCATGTGCGGTTGCATGAGTGTGTCAGGTATGAGGTTGGACAGAGGGAGTTCAAAGAGTTTACACGTTACTTGTTTTTTGAAGTTCCCGGAAACCAATCATATGGCGAAGGCTCCCCTCTTGTGCTGTCCTCTACACAAAGGTCTCCGTACTTGATGCCAAGCTGCCTCTGCTCTTGGAGATCTGCATGACAGTGATGATGCTGCCTATGAATATCATTGCTGGGTGCTAGTGTGCCTTGGTCACGGCAGGGAAGGGTCAGATATCCCTTTCCCTGGTGTCTTAGCAGAGCTTCCTGAAGGAGCCTAAAACATATGGCTGTGAGCCACGGGCACCAGGATTGCCAGCTCCTGCCTCTAGCCAGTATAATCCTTGGCTGCTCAATAGCAGGAAGTAGCAGGCAGGGATCTGGGCCAGAGAGGCCAAGGCAAGCGGGAAGACAAGAGTTAAGCAGACACTAGCGCAGAAAGGAGATGCCCAGATTCGCTGACCTGCTAACCTTGTATCTCCCTTATGCTCTGAGCAAGAGAGATGAGGTTGATTGTGAGAGAGGTGGCGGATCCATACACCAGCCACTTCCAGGACTGGCAAGGGCAGAGGCGGTGGGGAGCAGTGTCACACGGGTTCAACCAGGATGTGGGAAGATGGAGCAGGAGGGGATGTGGAAAGTGTATTTGCCTAGGACCCTGGCCCAAGCCGTTCCCAGCAGAATGGTCAGGGGAGGGATGTGCGGCTCTACAGATCCTGTGCATCTCCGAAGGCCTGTGAGAACTAGTGAGAACTTACAGCAAACCCCCAAGGGGCCCTGTGCCCTTTTTGCTATGGCAACTCCAGTTGGAACACTGGCTCAAGTCAGCAGGAGGCGCCTAGTACCTGGCCATGTCACAGAGCTCCAAACCATAAGGGCACTGCCCAGAGGCTTCCCAGCACCCCAGGTGCAAATGCACTGTTAGTGAGGCACCAGGAGGCCCTGCTGGCCTGTGAGCACCAACTGCCTACCTCTAAGCAGCCTCACTACCCCTCCCTAAAGGCTGTTCCTGTTGGAATGCAAAAGAAAGCACACATCAACAAAGTGGGCAAGGAATGGAGAAACAAAACATCCGGACACCCCCTGGAGGCTTTTCTGCATAGTGGGTCGCATATGTGCAGTCCTTCCTGCTCAGAAAAACACAGGGCTGCTGCCTAGCAAGCCAGGCAAGGTCTTCAGGTGGTCTTGGCCAAGGGGGCAGAGGCCGTTTCCAGACCAATCGGATGTCAGTCATAAAACCAGAAGGCAGGAAAGGAGTGCCGCTTCCCTCCTACCTTTGTCACAAACCTCCTGTGCACAGAAACGGAGCAGAGGGGCTTGGGCACAGAGCAGGCAGACAACAGATTAGATAAATGGGGATTGGTGTTCACCAGAGGACTGAGAGATCCCAGGTGTGCAGAGGGTGAGAGCAGAGGGAGATTTGGAGAAGATAAGAAGGGCTAGGCCAGGGTGAGGCAGTTGTAATTTCCCCAGAAGAAGTGAAGAGGTGCATGGGGAGGTGTGCAGCCTGTGAACCTCAAGAGGAGGAGGGGGAAATTGGGAAGCAGAGGCAGAGGCAAAGAGGCAGTGACGCAGAGGCATGTGTGAGTTGAAAGCAGTCCAGAGCAGCAAGGCAGGGACAGGAATGGGAGACTGGTGAGGACAGCAGGGGGAGGCCCAAGTGCCAATGGACTGTCCAGTAAGCAGCGCTGGGCTCCTTAGCCACGCCCACCACAAGAACAACACCCTGGACTTGAGCAAGTAGGACACAGTCCTCGAAAACCCCTTAGCACCTTCCAAGCCACTGTGTACTGGGTGCGCTCACGTGTGCGTGTGTGTGCCCCTGCTTGCCCTCATGCGTGTGTTCCTGATGCTGTACAAGAGTGTGCTTCGTAAGCCTAAGTCTGCATATGTGCAAATAGGTATGTGGATGTAGATCCAGGAGGACCCGGCACAGTGTGTTATAGTGAGCATGTGAGGTTGGCGGGGAGGAAGAGAGAGAAAGAGAGAGAGAGAGAGAGGCGGCTCGCCTGTGAGGAATTTTTTGTTCATGTGCGGTTGCATGAGTGTGTCAGGTATGAGGTTGGACAGAGGGAGTTCAAAGTGTTTACACGTTACTTGTTTTTTGAAGTTCCCGGAATCCAATCATATGGCGAAGGCTCCCCTCTTGTGCTGTCCTCTACACAAAGGTCTCCGTACTTGATGCCAAGCTGCCTCTGCTCTTGGAGATCTGCATGACAGTGGTGATGCTGCCTATGAATATCATTGCTGGGTGCTAGTGTGCCTTGGTCACGGCAGGGAAGGGTCAGATATCCCTTTCCCTGGTGTCTTAGCAGAGCTTCCTGAAGGAGCCTAAAACATATGGCTGTGAGCCACGGGCACCAGGATTGCCAGCTCCTGCCTCTAGCCAGTATAATCCTTGGCTGCTCAATAGCAGGAAGTAGCAGGCAGGGATCTGGGCCAGAGAGGCCAAGGCAAGCGGGAAGACAAGAGTTAAGCAGACACTAGCGCAGAAAGGAGATGCCCAGATTCGCTGACCTGCTAACCTTGTATCTCCCTTATGCTCTGAGCAAGAGAGATGAGGTTGATTGTGAGAGAGGTGGCGGATCCATACACCAGCCACTTCCAGGACTGGCAAGGGCAGAGGCGGTGGGGAGCTGTGTCACACGGGTTCAACCAGGATGTGGGAAGATGGAGCAGGAGGGGAGGTGGAAAGTGTATTTGCCTAGGACCCTGGCCCAAGCCGTTCCCAGCAGAATGGTCAGGGGAGGGATGTGCGGCTCTACACATCCTGTGCATCCCCGAAGGCCTGTGAGAACTAGTGAGAAATTACAGCAAACCCCCAAGGGGCCCTGTGCCCTTTTTGCTATGGCAACTCCAGTTGGAACACTGGCTCAAGTCAGCAGGAGGCGCCTAGTACCTGGCCATGTCACAGAGCTCCAAACCATATGGGCACTGCCCAGAGGCTTCCCAGCACCCCAGGTGCAAATGCACTGTTAGTGAGTCACCAGGAGGCCCTGCTGGCCTGTGAGCACCAACTGCCTACCTCTAAGCAGCCTCACTACCCCTCCCTTAAGGCTGTTCCTGTTGGAATGCAAATGAATGCACACATCAACAAAGTGGGCAAGGAATGGAGAAACAAAACATCCGGCCACCCCCTGGAGGCTTTTCTGCATAGTGGGTCGCATATGTGCAGTCCTTCCTGCTCAGAAAAACACAGGGCTGCTGCCTAGCAAGCCAGGCAAGGTCTTCAGGTGGTCTTGGCCAAGGGGGCAGAGGCCGTTTCCAGACCAATCGGATGTCAGTCATAAAACCAGAAGGCAGGAAAGGAGTGCCGCTTCCCTCCTACCTTTGTCACAAACCTCCTGTGCACAGAAAAGGAGCAGAGGGGCTTGGGCACAGAGCAGGCAGACAACAGATTAGATAAATGGGGATTGGTGTTCACCAGAGGACTGAGAGATCCCAGGTGTGCAGAGGGTGAGAGCAGAGGGAGATTTGGAGAAGATAAGAAGGGCTAGGCCAGGGTGAGGCAGTTGTAATTTCCCCAGAAGAAGTGAAGAGGTGCATGGGGAGGTGTGCAGCCTGTGAACCTCAAGAGGAGGAGGGGGAAATTGGGAAGCAGCGGCAGAGGCAAAGAGGCAGTGACGCAGAGGCATGTGTGAGTTGAAAGCAGTCCAGAGCAGCAAGGCAGGGACAGGAGGGCTAGGAGAGAGAACTCAGAGGGAGTTATCAGCAAAGGAGGTATGTGTGCAGGGGACAAGCCTCAGGAACTCAGCTGCAGATGGCAGGTGGTGGCTAGGAAGGCCAGGTTGGGCACCCCACCACCCTGGGACCAAGTAGAAGGGAGAAGAGGCAAGGGATTCTGGGGCACAGGCCTGCCCCATTCTCTGTGCGCAGCGCAGGGCTTTATGGTGTAGACCTGAGGGGTAACGAATGCCATCCTTGGTTGGGGCACTACTGGGGCGTAATCATGTGGTCCTGTTACATTGACATTTCTGCCTTGATTGCTTTCCCGAAGAGTTTGTTGCTACCCAGGTCTCCGAAGCTGCATGGTTCAGGGAATGGGACACTGGTGAGGACAGCAGGGGGAGGCCCAAGTGCCAATGGACTGTCCAGTAAGCAGCTCTGGGCTCCTTAGCCACGCCCACCACAAGAACAACACCCTGGACTTGAGCAAGTAGGACACAGTCCTCGAAAACCCCTTAGCACCTTCCAAACCACTGTGTACTGGGTGCGCTCACGTGTGCGTGTGTGTGCCCCTGCTTGCCTACATGCGTGTGTTCCTGATGCTGTACAGGAGTGTGCTTCCTAAGCCTAAGTCTGCATATGTGCAAATAGGTATGTGGATGTAGATCCAGGAGGACCCGGCACAGTGTGTTATAGTGAGCATGTGGGGGTGGCGGGGAGGAAGAGAGAGAAAGAGAGAGAGAGAGAGTCGGCTCGCCTGTGAGGAATTTTTTGTTCATGTGCGGTTGCATGAGTGTGTCAGGTATGAGGTTGGACAGAGGGAGTTCAAAGTGTTTACACGTTACTTGTTTTTGAATTTCCCGGAAACCAATCATATGGCGAAGGCTCCCCTCTTGTGCTGTCCTCTACACAAAGGTCTCCGTACTTGATGCCAAGCTGCTCTGCTCTTGGAGATCTGCATGACAGTGATGATGCTGCCTATGAATATCATTGCTGGGTGCTAGTGTGCCTTGGTCACGGCAGGGAAGGGTCAGATATCCCTTTCCCTGGTGTCTTAGCAGAGCTTCCTGAAGGAGCCTAAAACATATGGCTGTGAGCCACGGGCACCAGGATTGCCAGCTCCTGCCTCTAGCCAGTATAATCCTTGGCTGCTCAATAGCAGGAAGTAGCAGGCAGGGATCTGGGCCAGAGAGGCCAAGGCAAGCGGGAAGACAAGAGTTAAGCAGACACTAGCGCAGAAAGGAGATGCCCAGATTCGCTGACCTGCTAACCTTGTATCTCCCTTATGCTCTCAGCAAGAGAGATGAGGTTGATTGTGAGAGAGGTGGCGGATCCATACACCAGCCACTTCCAGGACTGGCAAGGGCAGAGGCGGTGGGGAGCTGTGTCACCTGGGTTCAACCAGGATGTGGGAAGACGGAGCAGGAGGGGAGGTGGAAAGTGTATTTGCCTAGGACCCTGGCCCAAGCCGTTCCCAGCAGAATGGTCAGGGGAGGGATGTGCGGCTCTACACATCCTGTGCATCCCCGAAGGCCTGTGAGAACTAGTGAGAACTTACAGCAAACCCCCAAGGGGCCCTGTGCCCTTTTTGCTATGGCAACTCCAGTTGGAACACTGGCTCAAGTCAGCAGGAGGCGCCTAGTACCTGGCCATGTCACAGAGCTCCAAACCATATGGGCACTGGCCAGAGGCTCCCAGCACCCCAGGTGCAAATGCACTGTTAGTGAGGCACCAGGAGGCCCTGCTGGCCTGTGAGCACCAACTGCCTACCTCTAAGCAGCCTCACTACCCCTCCCTTAAGGCTGTTCCTGTTGGAATGCAAATGAAAGCACACATCAACAAAGTGGGCAAGGAATGGAGAAACAAAACATCCGGCCACCCCCTGGAGGCTTTTCTGCATAGTGGGTCGCATATGTGCAGTCCTTCCTGCTCAGAAAAACACAGGGCTGCTGCCTAGCAAGCCAGGCAAGGTCTTCAGGTGGTCTTGGCCAAGGGGGCAGAGGCCGTTTCCAGACCAATCGGATGTCAGTCATAAAACCAGAAGGCAGGAAAGGAGTGCCGCTTCCCTCCTACCTTTGTCACAAACCTCCTGTGCACAGAAAAGGAGCAGAGGGGCTTGGGCACAGAGCAGGCAGACAACAGATTAGATAAATGGGGATTGGTGTTCACCAGAGGACTGAGAGATCCCAGGTGTGCAGAGGGTGAGAGCAGAGGGAGATTTGGAGAAGATAAGAAGGGCTAGGCCAGGGTGAGGCAGTTGTAATTTCCCCAGAAGAAGTGAAGAGGTGCATGGGGAGGTGTGCAGCCTGTGAACCTCAAGAGGAGGAGGGGGAAATTGGGAAGCAGAGGCAGAGGCAAAGAGGCAGTGACGCAGAGGCATGTGTGAGTTGAAAGCAGTCCAGAGCAGCAAGGCAGGGACAGGAGGGCTAGGAGAGAGAACTCGGAGGGAGTTATCAGCAAAGGAGGTATGTGTGCAGGGGACAAGCCTCAGGAACTCAGCTGTAGATGGCAGGTGGTGGCTAGGAAGGCCAGGTTGGGCGCCCCACCACCCTGGGACCAAGTAGAAGGGAGAAGAGTCAAGGGATTCTGGGGCACAGGCCTGCCCCATTCTCTGCGCGCAGCGCTGGGCTTTAGGGTGTAGACCTGAGGGGTAACGAATGCCATCCTTGGTTGGGGCAATACTGGGGCGTAATCATGTGGTCCTGTTACGTTGACATTTCTGCCTTGATTGCTTTCCCGAAGAGTTTGTTGCTACCCAGGTCTCCGAAGCTGCATGGTTCAGGGAATGGGAGACTGGTGAGGACAGCAGGGGGAGGCCCAAGTGCCAATGGACTGTCCAGTAAGCAGCGCTGGGCTCCTTAGCCACGCCCACCACAAGAACAACACCCTGGACTTGAGCAAATAGGACACAGTCCTCGAAAACCCCTTAGCAACTTCCAAGCCACTGTGTACTGGGTGCGCTCACGTGTGGGTGTGTGTGCCCCTGCTTGCCTACATGCGTGTGTTCCTGATGCTGTACAAGAGTGTGCTTCCTAAGCCTAAGTCTGCATATGTGCAAATAGGTATGTGGATGTAGATCCAGGAGGACCCGGCACGGTGTGTTATAGTGAGCATGTGGGGGTGGCCGGGAGGAAGAGAGAGAAAGAGAGAGAGAGAGTCGGCTCGCCTGTGAGGAATTTTTTGTTCATGTGCGGTTGCATGAGTGTGTCAGGTATGAGGTTGGACAGAGGGAGTTCAAAGTGTTTACACGTTACTTGTTTTTTGAAGTTCCCGGAAACCAATCATATGGCGAAGGCTCCCCTCTTGTGTTGTCCTCTACACAAAGGTCTCCGTACTTGATGCCAAGCTGCCTCTGCTCTTGGAGATCTGCATGACAGTGATGATGCTGCCTATGAATATCATTGCTGGGTGCTAGTGTGCCTTGGTCACGGCAGGGAAGGGTCAGATATCCCTTTCCCTGGTGTCTTAGCAGAGCTTCCTGAAGGAGCCTAAAACATATGGCTGTGAGCCACGGGCACCAGGATTGCCAGCTCCTGCCTCTAGCCAGTATAATCCTTGGCTGCTCAATAGCAGGAAGTAGCAGGCAGGGATCTGGGCCAGAGAGGCCTAGGCAAGCGGGAAGACAAGAGTTAAGCAGACACTAGCGCAGAAAGGAGATGCCCAGATTCGCTGAACTGCTAAACTTGTATCTCCCTTATGCTCTGAGCAAGAGAGATGAGGTTGATTGTGAGAGAGGTGGCGGATCCATACACCAGCCCCTTCCAGGACTGGCAAGGGCAGAGGCGGTGGGGAGCTGTGTCACACGGGTTCAACCAGGATGTGGAAAGATGGAGCAGGAGGGGAGGTGGAAAGTGTATTTGCCTAGGACCCTGGCCCAAGCCGTTCCCAGCAGAATGGTCAGGGGAGGGATGTGCGGCTCTGCACATCCTGTGCATCCCCGAAGGCCTGTGAGAACTAGTGAGAACTTACAGCAAACCCCCAAGGGGCCCTGTGCCCTTTTTGCTATGGCAACTCCAGTTGGAACACTGGCTCAAGTCAGCAGGAGGCGCCTAGTACCTGGCCATGTCACAGAGCTCCAAACCATATGGGCACTGCCCAGAGGCTTCCCAGCACCCCAGGTGCAAATGCACTGTTAGTGAGGCACCAGGAGGCCCTGCTGGCCTGTGAGCACCAACTGCCTACCTCTAAGCAGCCTCACTACCCCTCCCTTAAGGCTGTTCCTGTTGGAATGCAAATGAAAGCACACATCAACAAAGTGGGCAAGGAATGGAGAAACAAAACATCCGGCCACCCCCTGGAGGCTTTTCTGCATAGTGGGTCGCATATGTGCAGTCCTTCCTGCTCAGAAAAACACAGGGCTGCTGCCTAGCAAGCCAGGCAAGGTCTTCAGGTGGTCTTGGCCAAGGGGGCAGAGGCCGTTTCCAGACCAATCGGATGTCAGTCATAAAACCAGAAGGCAGGAAAGGAGTGCCGCTTCCCTCCTACCTTTGTCACAAACCTCCTGTGCACAGAAAAGGAGCAGAGGGGCTTGGGCACAGAGCAGGCAGACAACAGATTAGATAAATGGGGATTGGTGTTCACAAGAGGACTGAGAGATCCCAGGTGTGCAGAGGGTGAGAGCAGAGGGAGATTTGGAGAAGATAAGAAGGGCTAGGCCAGGGTGAGGCAGTTGTAATTTCCCCAGAAGAAGTGAAGAGGTGCATGGGGAGGTGTGCAGCCTGTGAACCTCAAGAGGAGGAGGGGGAAATTGGGAAGCAGCGGCAGAGGCAAAGAGGCAGTGACGCAGAGGCATGTGTGAGTTGAAAGCAGTCCAGAGCAGCAAGGCAGGGACAGGAGGGCTAGGAGAGAGAACTCAGAGGGAGTTATCAGCAAAGGAGGTATGTGTGCAGGGGACAAGCCTCAGGAACTCAGCTGCAGATGGCAGGTGGTGGCTAGGAAGGCCAGGTTGGGCACCCCACCACCCTGGGACCAAGTAGAAGGGAGAAGAGGCAAGGGATTCTGGGGCACAGGCCTGCCCCATTCTCTGCGCGCAGCGCAGGGCTTTATGGTGTAGACCTGAGGGGTAACGAATGCCATCCTTGGTTGGGGCACTACTGGGGCGTAATCATGTGGTCCTGTTACATTGACATTTCTGCCTTGATTGCTTTCCCGAAGAGTTTGTTGCTACCCAGGTCTCCGAAGCTGCATGGTTCAGGGAATGGGACACTGGTGAGGACAGCAGGGGGAGGCCCAAGTGCCAATGGACTGTCCAGTAAGCAGCTCTGGGCTCCTTAGCCACGCCCACCACAAGAACAACACCCTGGACTTGAGCAAGTAGGACACAGTCCTCGAAAACCCCTTAGCACCTTCCAAACCACTGTGTACTGGGTGCGCTCACGTGTGCGTGTGTGTGCCCCTGCTTGCCTACATGCGTGTGTTCCTGATGCTGTACAGGAGTGTGCTTCCTAAGCCTAAGTCTGCATATGTGCAAATAGGTATGTGGATGTAGATCCAGGAGGACCCGGCACAGTGTGTTATAGTGAGCATGTGGGGGTGGCGGGGAGGAAGAGAGAGAAAGAGAGAGAGAGAGAGTCGGCTCGCCTGTGAGGAATTTTTTGTTCATGTGCGGTTGCATGAGTGTGTCAGGTATGAGGTTGGACAGAGGGAGTTCAAAGTGTTTACACGTTACTTGTTTTTGAATTTCCCGGAAACCAATCATATGGCGAAGGCTCCCCTCTTGTGCTGTCCTCTACACAAAGGTCTCCGTACTTGATGCCAAGCTGCTCTGCTCTTGGAGATCTGCATGACAGTGATGATGCTGCCTATGAATATCATTGCTGGGTGCTAGTGTGCCTTGGTCACGGCAGGGAAGGGTCAGATATCCCTTTCCCTGGTGTCTTAGCAGAGCTTCCTGAAGGAGCCTAAAACATATGGCTGTGAGCCACGGGCACCAGGATTGCCAGCTCCTGCCTCTAGCCAGTATAATCCTTGGCTGCTCAATAGCAGGAAGTAGCAGGCAGGGATCTGGGCCAGAGAGGCCAAGGCAAGCGGGAAGACAAGAGTTAAGCAGACACTAGCGCAGAAAGGAGATGCCCAGATTCGCTGACCTGCTAACCTTGTATCTCCCTTATGCTCTCAGCAAGAGAGATGAGGTTGATTGTGAGAGAGGTGGCGGATCCATACACCAGCCACTTCCAGGACTGGCAAGGGCAGAGGCGGTGGGGAGCTGTGTCACCTGGGTTCAACCAGGATGTGGGAAGACGGAGCAGGAGGGGAGGTGGAAAGTGTATTTGCCTAGGACCCTGGCCCAAGCCGTTCCCAGCAGAATGGTCAGGGGAGGGATGTGCGGCTCTACACATCCTGTGCATCCCCGAAGGCCTGTGAGAACTAGTGAGAACTTACAGCAAACCCCCAAGGGGCCCTGTGCCCTTTTTGCTATGGCAACTCCAGTTGGAACACTGGCTCAAGTCAGCAGGAGGCGCCTAGTACCTGGCCATGTCACAGAGCTCCAAACCATATGGGCACTGGCCAGAGGCTCCCAGCACCCCAGGTGCAAATGCACTGTTAGTGAGGCACCAGGAGGCCCTGCTGGCCTGTGAGCACCAACTGCCTACCTCTAAGCAGCCTCACTACCCCTCCCTTAAGGCTGTTCCTGTTGGAATGCAAATGAAAGCACACATCAACAAAGTGGGCAAGGAATGGAGAAACAAAACCCCCGGCCACCCCCTGGAGGCTTTTCTGCATAGTGGGTCGCATATGTGCAGTCCTTCCTGCTCAGAAAAACACAGGGCTGCTGCCTAGCAAGCCAGGCAAGGTCTTCAGGTGGTCTTGGCCAAGGGGGCAGAGGCCGTTTCCAGACCAATCGGATGTCAGTCATAAAACCAGAAGGCAGGAAAGGAGTGCCGCTTCCCTCCTACCTTTGTCACAAACCTCCTGTGCACAGAAAAGGAGCAGAGGGGCTTGGGCACAGAGCAGGCAGACAACAGATTAGATAAATGGGGATTGGTGTTCACCAGAGGACTGAGAGATCCCAGGTGTGCAGAGGGTGAGAGCAGAGGGAGATTTGGAGAAGATAAGAAGGGCTAGGCCAGGGTGAGGCAGTTGTAATTTCCCCAGAAGAAGTGAAGAGGTGCATGGGGAGGTGTGCAGCCTGTGAACCTCAAGAGGAGGAGGGGGAAATTGGGAAGCAGAGGCAGAGGCAAAGAGGCAGTGACGCAGAGGCATGTGTGAGTTGAAAGCAGTCCAGAGCAGCAAGGCAGGGACAGGAGGGCTAGGAGAGAGAACTCGGAGGGAGTTATCAGCAAAGGAGGTATGTGTGCAGGGGACAAGCCTCAGGAACTCAGCTGTAGATGGCAGGTGGTGGCTAGGAAGGCCAGGTTGGGCGCCCCACCACCCTGGGACCAAGTAGAAGGGAGAAGAGTCAAGGGATTCTGGGGCACAGGCCTGCCCCATTCTCTGCGCGCAGCGCTGGGCTTTAGGGTGTAGACCTGAGGGGTAACGAATGCCATCCTTGGTTGGGGCAATACTGGGGCGTAATCATGTGGTCCTGTTACGTTGACATTTCTGCCTTGATTGCTTTCCCGAAGAGTTTGTTGCTACCCAGGTCTCCGAAGCTGCATGGTTCAGGGAATGGGAGACTGGTGAGGACAGCAGGGGGAGGCCCAAGTGCCAATGGACTGTCCAGTAAGCAGCGCTGGGCTCCTTAGCCACGCCCACCACAAGAACAACACCCTGGACTTGAGCAAATAGGACACAGTCCTCGAAAACCCCTTAGCAACTTCCAAGCCACTGTGTACTGGGTGCGCTCACGTGTGGGTGTGTGTGCCCCTGCTTGCCTACATGCGTGTGTTCCTGATGCTGTACAAGAGTGTGCTTCCTAAGCCTAAGTCTGCATATGTGCAAATAGGTATGTGGATGTAGATCCAGGAGGACCCGGCACGGTGTGTTATAGTGAGCATGTGGGGGTGGCCGGGAGGAAGAGAGAGAAAGAGAGAGAGAGAGTCGGCTCGCCTGTGAGGAATTTTTTGTTCATGTGCGGTTGCATGAGTGTGTCAGGTATGAGGTTGGACAGAGGGAGTTCAAAGTGTTTACACGTTACTTGTTTTTTGAAGTTCCCGGAAACCAATCATATGGCGAAGGCTCCCCTCTTGTGTTGTCCTCTACACAAAGGTCTCCGTACTTGATGCCAAGCTGCCTCTGCTCTTGGAGATCTGCATGACAGTGATGATGCTGCCTATGAATATCATTGCTGGGTGCTAGTGTGCCTTGGTCACGGCAGGGAAGGGTCAGATATCCCTTTCCCTGGTGTCTTAGCAGAGCTTCCTGAAGGAGCCTAAAACATATGGCTGTGAGCCACGGGCACCAGGATTGCCAGCTCCTGCCTCTAGCCAGTATAATCCTTGGCTGCTCAATAGCAGGAAGTAGCAGGCAGGGATCTGGGCCAGAGAGGCCTAGGCAAGCGGGAAGACAAGAGTTAAGCAGACACTAGCGCAGAAAGGAGATGCCCAGATTCGCTGAACTTCTAAACTTGTATCTCCCTTATGCTCTGAGCAAGAGAGATGAGGTTGATTGTGAGAGAGGTGGCGGATCCATACACCAGCCCCTTCCAGGACTGGCAAGGGCAGAGGCGGTGGGGAGCTGTGTCACACGGGTTCAACCAGGATGTGGAAAGATGGAGCAGGAGGGGAGGTGGAAAGTGTATTTGCCTAGGACCCTGGCCCAAGCCGTTCCCAGCAGAATGGTCAGGGGAGGGATGTGCGGCTCTGCACATCCTGTGCATCCCCGAAGGCCTGTGAGAACTAGTGAGAACTTACAGCAAACCCCCAAGGGGCCCTGTGCCCTTTTTGCTATGGCAACTCCAGTTGGAACACTGGCTCAAGTCAGCAGGAGGCGCCTAGTACCTGGCCATGTCACAGAGCTCCAAACCATATGGGCACTGCCCAGAGGCTTCCCAGCACCCCAGGTGCAAATGCACTGTTAGTGAGGCACCAGGAGGCCCTGCTGGCCTGTGAGCACCAACTGCCTACCTCTAAGCAGCCTCACTACCCCTCCCTTAAGGCTGTTCCTGTTGGAATGCAAATGAAAGCACACATCAACAAAGTGGGCAAGGAATGGAGAAACAAAACATCCGGCCACCCCCTGGAGGCTTTTCTGCATAGTGGGTCGCATATGTGCAGTCCTTCCTGCTCAGAAAAACACAGGGCTGCTGCCTAGCAAGCCAGGCAAGGTCTTCAGGTGGTCTTGGCCAAGGGGGCAGAGGCCGTTTCCAGACCAATCGGATGTCAGTCATAAAACCAGAAGGCAGGAAAGGAGTGCCGCTTCCCTCCTACCTTTGTCACAAACCTCCTGTGCACAGAAAAGGAGCAGAGGGGCTTGGGCACAGAGCAGGCAGACAACAGATTAGATAAATGGGGATTGGTGTTCACCAGAGGACTGAGAGATCCCAGGTGTGCAGAGGGTGAGAGCAGAGGGAGATTTGGAGAAGATAAGAAGGGCTAGGCCAGGGTGAGGCAGTTGTAATTTCCCCAGAAGAAGTGAAGAGGTGCATGGGGAGGTGTGCAGCCTGTGAACCTCAAGAGGAGGAGGGGGAAATTGGGAAGCAGCGGCAGAGGCAAAGAGGCAGTGACGCAGAGGCATGTGTGAGTTGAAAGCAGTCCAGAGCAGCAAGGCAGGGACAGAAGGGCTAGGAGAGAGAACTCAGAGGGAGTTATCAGCAAAGGAGGTATGTGTGCAGGGGACAAGCCTCAGGAACTCAGCTGCAGATGGCAGGTGGTGGCTAGGAAGGCCAGGTTGGGCACCCCACCACCCTGGGACCAAGTAGAAGGGAGAAGAGGCAAGGGATTCTGGGGCACAGGCCTGCCCCATTCTCTGTGCGCAGCGCAGGGCTTTATGGTGTAGACCTGAGGGGTAACGAATGCCATCCTTGGTTGGGGCACTACTGGGGCGTAATCATGTGGTCCTGTTACATTGACATTTCTGCCTTGATTGCTTTCCCGAAGAGTTTGTTGCTACCCAGGTCTCCGAAGCTGCATGGTTCAGGGAATGGGACACTGGTGAGGACAGCAGGGGGAGGCCCAAGTGCCAATGGACTGTCCAGTAAGCAGCTCTGGGCTCCTTAGCCACGCCCACCACAAGAACAACACCCTGGACTTGAGCAAGTAGGACACAGTCCTCGAAAACCCCTTAGCACCTTCCAAACCACTGTGTACTGGGTGCGCTCACGTGTGCGTGTGTGTGCCCCTGCTTGCCTACATGCGTGTGTTCCTGATGCTGTACAGGAGTGTGCTTCCTAAGCCTAAGTCTGCATATGTGCAAATAGGTATGTGGATGTAGATCCAGGAGGACCCGGCACAGTGTGTTATAGTGAGCATGTGGGGGTGGCGGGGAGGAAGAGAGAGAAAGAGAGAGAGAGAGAGTCGGCTCGCCTGTGAGGAATTTTTTGTTCATGTGCGGTTGCATGAGTGTGTCAGGTATGAGGTTGGACAGAGGGAGTTCAAAGTGTTTACACGTTACTTGTTTTTGAATTTCCCGGAAACCAATCATATGGCGAAGGCTCCCCTCTTGTGCTGTCCTCTACACAAAGGTCTCCGTACTTGATGCCAAGCTGCTCTGCTCTTGGAGATCTGCATGACAGTGATGATGCTGCCTATGAATATCATTGCTGGGTGCTAGTGTGCCTTGGTCACGGCAGGGAAGGGTCAGATATCCCTTTCCCTGGTGTCTTAGCAGAGCTTCCTGAAGGAGCCTAAAACATATGGCTGTGAGCCACGGGCACCAGGATTGCCAGCTCCTGCCTCTAGCCAGTATAATCCTTGGCTGCTCAATAGCAGGAAGTAGCAGGCAGGGATCTGGGCCAGAGAGGCCAAGGCAAGCGGGAAGACAAGAGTTAAGCAGACACTAGCGCAGAAAGGAGATGCCCAGATTCGCTGACCTGCTAACCTTGTATCTCCCTTATGCTCTCAGCAAGAGAGATGAGGTTGATTGTGAGAGAGGTGGCGGATCCATACACCAGCCACTTCCAGGACTGGCAAGGGCAGAGGCGGTGGGGAGCTGTGTCACCTGGGTTCAACCAGGATGTGGGAAGACGGAGCAGGAGGGGAGGTGGAAAGTGTATTTGCCTAGGACCCTGGCCCAAGCCGTTCCCAGCAGAATGGTCAGGGGAGGGATGTGCGGCTCTACACATCCTGTGCATCCCCGAAGGCCTGTGAGAACTAGTGAGAACTTACAGCAAACCCCCAAGGGGCCCTGTGCCCTTTTTGCTATGGCAACTCCAGTTGGAACACTGGCTCAAGTCAGCAGGAGGCGCCTAGTACCTGGCCATGTCACAGAGCTCCAAACCATATGGGCACTGGCCAGAGGCTCCCAGCACCCCAGGTGCAAATGCACTGTTAGTGAGGCACCAGGAGGCCCTGCTGGCCTGTGAGCACCAACTGCCTACCTCTAAGCAGCCTCACTACCCCTCCCTTAAGGCTGTTCCTGTTGGAATGCAAATGAAAGCACACATCAACAAAGTGGGCAAGGAATGGAGAAACAAAACATCCGGCCACCCCCTGGAGGCTTTTCTGCATAGTGGGTCGCATATGTGCAGTCCTTCCTGCTCAGAAAAACACAGGGCTGCTGCCTAGCAAGCCAGGCAAGGTCTTCAGGTGGTCTTGGCCAAGGGGGCAGAGGCCGTTTCCAGACCAATCGGATGTCAGTCATAAAACCAGAAGGCAGGAAAGGAGTGCCGCTTCCCTCCTACCTTTGTCACAAACCTCCTGTGCACAGAAAAGGAGCAGAGGGGCTTGGGCACAGAGCAGGCAGACAACAGATTAGATAAATGGGGATTGGTGTTCACCAGAGGACTGAGAGATCCCAGGTGTGCAGAGGGTGAGAGCAGAGGGAGATTTGGAGAAGATAAGAAGGGCTAGGCCAGGGTGAGGCAGTTGTAATTTCCCCAGAAGAAGTGAAGAGGTGCATGGGGAGGTGTGCAGCCTGTGAACCTCAAGAGGAGGAGGGGGAAATTGGGAAGCAGAGGCAGAGGCAAAGAGGCAGTGACGCAGAGGCATGTGTGAGTTGAAAGCAGTCCAGAGCAGCAAGGCAGGGACAGGAGGGCTAGGAGAGAGAACTCGGAGGGAGTTATCAGCAAAGGAGGTATGTGTGCAGGGGACAAGCCTCAGGAACTCAGCTGTAGATGGCAGGTGGTGGCTAGGAAGGCCAGGTTGGGCGCCCCACCACCCTGGGACCAAGTAGAAGGGAGAAGAGGCAAGGGATTCTGGGGCACAGGCCTGCCCCATTCTCTGCGCGCAGCGCTGGGCTTTAGGGTGTAGACCTGAGGGGTAACGAATGCCATCCTTGGTTGGGGCAATACTGGGGCGTAATCATGTGGTCCTGTTACGTTGACATTTCTGCCTTGATTGCTTTCCCGAAGAGTTTGTTGCTACCCAGGTCTCCGAAGCTGCATGGTTCAGGGAATGGGAGACTGGTGAGGACAGCAGGGGGAGGCCCAAGTGCCAATGGACTGTCCAGTAAGCAGCGCTGGGCTCCTTAGCCACGCCCACCACAAGAACAACACCCTGGACTTGAGCAAATAGGACACAGTCCTCGAAAACCCCTTAGCAACTTCCAAGCCACTGTGTACTGGGTGCGCTCACGTGTGGGTGTGTGTGCCCCTGCTTGCCTACATGCGTGTGTTCCTGATGCTGTACAAGAGTGTGCTTCCTAAGCCTAAGTCTGCATATGTGCAAATAGGTATGTGGATGTAGATCCAGGAGGACCCGGCACGGTGTGTTATAGTGAGCATGTGGGGGTGGCCGGGAGGAAGAGAGAGAAAGAGAGAGAGAGAGTCGGCTCGCCTGTGAGGAATTTTTTGTTCATGTGCGGTTGCATGAGTGTGTCAGGTATGAGGTTGGACAGAGGGAGTTCAAAGTGTTTACACGTTACTTGTTTTTTGAAGTTCCCGGAAACCAATCATATGGCGAAGGCTCCCCTCTTGTGTTGTCCTCTACACAAAGGTCTCCGTACTTGATGCCAAGCTGCCTCTGCTCTTGGAGATCTGCATGACAGTGATGATGCTGCCTATGAATATCATTGCTGGGTGCTAGTGTGCCTTGGTCACGGCAGGGAAGGGTCAGATATCCCTTTCCCTGGTGTCTTAGCAGAGCTTCCTGAAGGAGCCTAAAACATATGGCTGTGAGCCACGGGCACCAGGATTGCCAGCTCCTGCCTCTAGCCAGTATAATCCTTGGCTGCTCAATAGCAGGAAGTAGCAGGCAGGGATCTGGGCCAGAGAGGCCTAGGCAAGCGGGAAGACAAGAGTTAAGCAGACACTAGCGCAGAAAGGAGATGCCCAGATTCGCTGAACTGCTAAACTTGTATCTCCCTTATGCTCTGAGCAAGAGAGATGAGGTTGATTGTGAGAGAGGTGGCGGATCCATACACCAGCCACTTCCAGGACTGGCAAGGGCAGAGGCGGTGGGGAGCTGTGTCACACGGGTTCAACCAGGATGTGGAAAGATGGAGCAGGAGGGGAGGTGGAAAGTGTATTTGCCTAGGACCCTGGCCCAAGCCGTTCCCAGCAGAATGGTCAGGGGAGGGATGTGCGGCTCTGCACATCCTGTGCATCCCCGAAGGCCTGTGAGAACTAGTGAGAACTTACAGCAAACCCCCAAGGGGCCCTGTGCCCTTTTTGCTATGGCAACTCCAGTTGGAACACTGGCTCAAGTCAGCAGGAGGCGCCTAGTACCTGGCCATGTCACAGAGCTCCAAACCATATGGGCACTGCCCAGAGGCTTCCCAGCACCCCAGGTGCAAATGCACTGTTAGTGAGGCACCAGGAGGCCCTGCTGGCCTGTGAGCACCAACTGCCTACCTCTAAGCAGCCTCACTACCCCTCCCTTAAGGCTGTTCCTGTTGGAATGCAAATGAAAGCACACATCAACAAAGTGGGCAAGGAATGGAGAAACAAAACATCCGGCCACCCCCTGGAGGCTTTTCTGCATAGTGGGTCGCATATGTGCAGTCCTTCCTGCTCAGAAAAACACAGGGCTGCTGCCTAGCAAGCCAGGCAAGGTCTTCAGGTGGTCTTGGCCAAGGGGGCAGAGGCCGTTTCCAGACCAATCGGATGTCAGTCATAAAACCAGAAGGCAGGAAAGGAGTGCCGCTTCCCTCCTACCTTTGTCACAAACCTCCTGTGCACAGAAAAGGAGCAGAGGGGCTTGGGCACAGAGCAGGCAGACAACAGATTAGATAAATGGGGATTGGTGTTCACCAGAGGACTGAGAGATCCCAGGTGTGCAGAGGGTGAGAGCAGAGGGAGATTTGGAGAAGATAAGAAGGGCTAGGCCAGGGTGAGGCAGTTGTAATTTCCCCAGAAGAAGTGAAGAGGTGCATGGGGAGGTGTGCAGCCTGTGAACCTCAAGAGGAGGAGGGGGAAATTGGGAAGCAGCGGCAGAGGCAAAGAGGCAGTGACGCAGAGGCATGTGTGAGTTGAAAGCAGTCCAGAGCAGCAAGGCAGGGACAGGAGGGCTAGGAGAGAGAACTCGGAGGGAGTTATCAGCAAAGGAGGTATGTGTGCAGGGGACAAGCCTCAGTAACTCAGCTGCAGATGGCAGGTGGTGGCTAGGAAGGCCAGGTTGGGCGCCCCACCACCCTGGGACCAAGTAGAAGGGAGAAGAGGCAAGGGATTCTGGGGCACAGGCCTGCCCCATTCTCTGTGCGCAGCGCAGGTCTTTAGAGTGTAGACCTGAGGGGTAACGAATGCCATCCTTGGTTGGGGCACTACTGGGGCGTAATCATGTGGTCCTGTTACATTGACATTTCTGCCTTGATTGCTTTCCCGAAGAGTTTGTTGCTACCCAGGTCTCCGAAGCTGCATGGTTCAGGGAATGGGAGACTGGTGAGGAGAGCAGGGGGAGGCCCAAGTGCCAATGGACTGTCCAGTAAGCAGCTCTGGGCTCCTTAGCCACGCCCACCACAAGAACAACACCCTGGACTTGAGCAAGTAGGACACAGTCCTCGAAAACCCCTTAGCACCTTCCAAACCACTGTGTACTGGGTGCGCTCACGTGTGCGTGTGTGTGCCCCTGCTTGCCTACATGCGTGTGTTCCTGATGCTGTACAGGAGTGTGCTTCCTAAGCCTAAGTCTGCATATGTGCAAATAGGTATGTGGATGTAGATCCAGGAGGACCCGGCACAGTGTGTTATAGTGAGCATGTGGGGGTGGCGGGGAGGAAGAGAGAGAAAGAGAGAGAGAGAGAGTCGGCTCGCCTGTGAGGAATTTTTTGTTCATGTGCGGTTGCATGAGTGTGTCAGGTATGAGGTTGGACAGAGGGAGTTCAAAGTGTTTACACGTTACTTGTTTTTTGAAGTTCCCGGAAACCAATCATATGGCGAAGGCTCCCCTCTTGTGCTGTCCTCTACACAAAGGTCTCCGTACTTGATGCCAAGCTGCCTCTGCTCTTGGAGATCTGCATGACAGTGATGATGCTGCCTATGAATATCATTGCTGGGTGCTAGTGTGCCTTGGTCACGGCAGGGAAGGGTCAGATATCCCTTTCCCTGGTGTCTTAGCAGAGCTTCCTGAAGGAGCCTAAAACATATGGCTGTGAGCCACGGGCACCAGGATTGCCAGCTCCTGCCTCTAGCCAGTATAATCCTTGGCTGCTCAATAGCAGTAAGTAGCAGGCAGTGATCTGGGCCAGAGAGGCCTAGGCAAGCGGGAAGACAAGAGTTAAGCAGACACTAGCGCAGAAAGGAGATGCCCAGATTCGCTGACCTGCTAACCTTGTATCTCCCTTATGCTCTCAGCAAGAGAGATGAGGTTGATTGTGAGAGAGGTGGCGGATCCATACACCAGCCACTTCCAGGACTGGCAAGGGCAGAGGCGGTGGGGAGCTGTGTCACCCGGGTTCAACCAGGATGTGGGAAGACGGAGCATGAGGGGAGGTGGAAAGTGTATTTGCCTAGGACCCTGGCCCAAACCGTTCCCAGCAGAATGGTCAGGGGAGGGATGTGCGGCTCTACACATCCTGTGCATCCCCGAAGGCCTGTGAGAACTAGTGAGAACTTACAGCAAACCCCCAAGGGGCCCTGTGCCCTTTTTGCTATGGCAACTCCAGTTGGAACACTGGCTCAAGTCAGCAGGAGGCGCCTAGTACCTGGCCATGTCACAGAGCTCCAAACCATATGGGCACTGGCCAGAGGCTTCCCAGCACCCCAGGTGCAAATGCACTGTTAGTGAGGCACCAGGAGGCCCTGCTGGCCTGTGAGCACCAACTGCCTACCTCTAAGCAGCCTCACTACCCCTCCCTTAAGGCTGTTCCTGTTGGAATGCAAATGAAAGCACACATCAACAAAGTGGGCAAGGAATGGAGAAACAAAACCCCCGGCCACCCCCTGGAGGCTTTTCTGCATAGTGGGTCGCATATGTGCAGTCCTTCCTGCTCAGAAAAACACAGGGCTGCTGCCTAGCAAGCCAGGCAAGGTCTTCAGGTGGTCTTGGCCAAGGGGGCAGAGGCCGTTTCCAGACCAATCGGATGTCAGTCATAAAACCAGAAGGCAGGAAAGGAGTGCCGCTTCCCTCCTACCTTTGTCACAAACCTCCTGTGCACAGAAAAGGAGCAGAGGGGCTTGGGCACAGAGCAGGCAGACAACAGATTAGATAAATGGGGATTGGTGTTCACCAGAGGACTGAGAGATCCCAGGTGTGCAGAGGGTGAGAGCAGAGGGAGATTTGGAGAAGATAAGAAGGGCTAGGCCAGGGTGAGGCAGTTGTAATTTCCCCAGAAGAAGTGAAGAGGTGCATGGGGAGGTGTGCAGCCTGTGAACCTCAAGAGGAGGAGGGGGAAATTGGGAAGCAGAGGCAGAGGCAAAGAGGCAGTGACGCAGAGGCATGTGTGAGTTGAAAGCAGTCCAGAGCAGCAAGGCAGGGACAGGAGGGCTAGGAGAGAGAACTCGGAGGGAGTTATCAGCAAAGGAGGTATGTGTGCAGGGGACAAGCCTCAGGAACTCAGCTGCAGATGGCAGGTGGTGGCTAGGAAGGCCAGGTTGGGCGCCCCACCACCCTGGGACCAAGTAGAAGGGAGAAGAGGCAAGGGATTCTGGGGCACAGGCCTGCCCCATTCTCTGCGCGCAGCGCTGGGCTTTAGGGTGTAGACCTGAGGGGTAACGAATGCCATCCTTGGTTGGGGCAATACTGGGGCGTAATCATGTGGTCCTGTTACGTTGACATTTCTGCCTTGATTGCTTTCCCGAAGAGTTTGTTGCTACCCAGGTCTCCGAAGCTGCATGGTTCAGGGAATGGGAGACTGGTGAGGACAGCAGGGGGAGGCCCAAGTGCCAATGGACTGTCCAGTAAGCAGCGCTGGGCTCCTTAGCCACGCCCACCACAAGAACAACACCCTGGACTTGAGCAAATAGGACACAGTCCTCGAAAACCCCTTAGCAACTTCCAAGCCACTGTGTACTGGGTGCGCTCACGTGTGGGTGTGTGTGCCCCTGCTTGCCTACATGCGTGTGTTCCTGATGCTGTACAAGAGTGTGCTTCCTAAGCCTAAGTCTGCATATGTGCAAATAGGTATGTGGATGTAGATCCAGGAGGACCCGGCACGGTGTGTTATATTGAGCATGTGGGGGTGGCGGGGAGGAAGAGAGAGAAAGAGAGAGAGAGAGAGAGTCGGCTCGCCTGTGAGGAATTTTTTGTTCATGTGCGGTTGCATGAGTGTGTCAGGTATGAGGTTGGACAGAGGGAGTTCAAAGTGTTTACACGTTACTTGTTTTTTGAAGTTCCCGGAAACCAATCATATGGCGAAGGCTCCCCTCTTGTGTTGTCCTCTACACAAAGGTCTCCGTACTTGATGCCAAGCTGCCTCTGCTCTTGGAGATCTGCATGACAGTGATGATGCTGCCTATGAATATCATTGCTGGGTGCTAGTGTGCCTTGGTCACGGCAGGGAAGGGTCAGATATCCCTTTCCCTGGTGTCTTAGCAGAGCTTCCTGAAGGAGCCTAAAACATATGGCTGTGAGCCACGGGCACCAGGATTGCCAGCTCCTGCCTCTAGCCAGTATAATCCTTGGCTGCTCAATAGCAGGAAGTAGCAGGCAGGGATCTGGGCCAGAGAGGCCTAGGCAAGCGGGAAGACAAGAGTTAAGCAGACACTAGCGCAGAAAGGAGATGCCCAGATTCGCTGAACTGCTAAACTTGTATCTCCCTTATGCTCTGAGCAAGAGAGATGAGGTTGATTGTGAGAGAGGTGGCGGATCCATACACCAGCCCCTTCCAGGACTGGCAAGGGCAGAGGCGGTGGGGAGCTGTGTCACACGGGTTCAACCAGGATGTGGAAAGATGGAGCAGGAGGGGAGGTGGAAAGTGTATTTGCCTAGGACCCTGGCCCAAGCCGTTCCCAGCAGAATGGTCAGGGGAGGGATGTGCGGCTCTGCACATCCTGTGCATCCCCGAAGGCCTGTGAGAACTAGTGAGAACTTACAGCAAACCCCCAAGGGGCCCTGTGCCCTTTTTGCTATGGCAACTCCAGTTGGAACACTGGCTCAAGTCAGCAGGAGGCGCCTAGTACCTGGCCATGTCACAGAGCTCCAAACCATATGGGCACTGCCCAGAGGCTTCCCAGCACCCCAGGTGCAAATGCACTGTTAGTGAGGCACCAGGAGGCCCTGCTGGCCTGTGAGCACCAACTGCCTCCCTCTAAGCAGCCTCACTACCCCTCCCTTAAGGCTGTTCCTGTTGGATTGCAAATGAAAGCACACATCAACAAAGTGGGCAAGGAATGGAGAAACAAAACATCCGGCCACCCCCTGGAGGCTTTTCTGCATAGTGGGTCGCATATGTGCAGTCCTTCCTGCTCAGAAAAACACAGGGCTGCTGCCTAGCAAGCCAGGCAAGGTCTTCAGGTGGTCTTGGCCAAGGGGGCAGAGCCCGTTTCCAGACCAATCGGATGTCAGTCATAAAACCAGAAGGCAGGAAAGGAGTGCCGCTTCCCTCCTACCTTTGTCACAAACCTCCTGTGCACAGAAAAGGAGCAGAGGGGCTTGGGCACAGAGCAGGCAGACAACAGATTAGATAAATGGGGATTGGTGTTCACCAGAGGACTGAGAGATCCCAGGTGTGCAGAGGGTGAGAGCAGAGGGAGATTTGGAGAAGATAAGAAGGGCTAGGCCAGGGTGAGGCAGTTGTAATTTCCCCAGAAGAAGTGAAGAGGTGCATGGGGAGGTGTGCAGCCTGTGAACCTCAAGAGGAGGAGGGGGAAATTGGGAAGCAGAGGCAGAGGCAAAGAGGCAGTGACGCAGAGGCATGTGTGAGTTGAAAGCAGTCCAGAGCAGCAAGGCAGGGACAGGAGGGCTAGGAGAGAGAACTCGGAGGGAATTATCAGCAAAGGAGGTATGTGTGCAGGGGACAAGCGTCAGGAACTCAGCTGCAGATGGCAGGTGGTGGCTAGGAAGGCCAGGTTGGGCGCCCCACCACCCTGGGACCAAGTAGAAGGGAGAAGAGGCAAGGGATTCTGGGGCACAGGCCTGCCCCATTCTCTGCGCGCAGCGCTGGGCTTTAGGGTGTAGACCTGAGGGGTAACGAATTCCATCCTTGGTTGGGGCAATACTGGGGCGTAATCATGTGGTCCTGTTACGTTGACATTTCTGCCTTGATTGCTTTCCCGAAGAGTTTGTTGCTACCCAGGTCTCCGAAGCTGCATGGTTCAGGGAATGGGAGACTGGTGAGGACAGCAGGGGGAGGCCCAAGTGCCAATGGACTGTCCAGTAAGCAGCGCTGGGCTCCTTAGCCACGCCCACCACAAGAACAACACCCTGGACTTGAGCAAATAGGACACAGTCCTCGAAAACCCCTTAGCAACTTCCAAGCCACTGTGTACTGGGTGCGCTCACGTGTGGGTGTGTGTGCTCCTGCTTGCCTACATGCGTGTGTTCCTGATGCTGTACAAGAGTGTGCTTCCTAAGCCTAAGTCTGCATATGTGCAAATAGGTATGTGGATGTAGATCCAGGAGGACCCGGCACGGTGTGTTATATTGAGCATGTGGGGGTGGCGGGGAGGAAGAGAGAGAAAGAGAGAGAGAGAGAGTCGGCTCGCCTGTGAGGAATTTTTTGTTCATGTGCGGTTGCATGAGTGTGTCAGGTATGAGGTTGGACAGAGGGAGTTCAAAGTGTTTACACGTTACTTGTTTTTTGAAGTTCCCGGAAACCAATCATATGGCGAAGGCTCCCCTCTTGTGTTGTCCTCTACACAAAGGTCTCCGTACTTGATGCCAAGCTGCCTCTGCTCTTGGAGATCTGCATGACAGTGATGATGCTGCCTATGAATATCATTGCTGGGTGCTAGTGTGCCTTGGTCACGGCAGGGAAGGGTCAGATATCCCTTTCCCTGGTGTCTTAGCAGAGCTTCCTGAAGGAGCCTAAAACATATGGCTGTGAGCCACGGGCATCAGGATTGCCAGCTCCTGCCTCTAGCCAGCATAATCATTGGGTGCTCAATAGCAGGAAGTAGCAGGCAGGGATCTGGGCCAGAGAGGCCAAGGCAAGCGGGAAGACAAGAGTTAAGCAGACACTAGCGCAGAAAGGAGATGCCCAGATTCGCTGACCTGCTAACCTTGTATCTCCCTTATGCTCTCAGCAAGAGAGATGAGGTTGATTGTGAGAGAGGTGGCGGATCCATACACCAGCCACTTCCAGGACTGGCAAGGGCAGAGGCGGTGGGGAGCTGTGTCACACGGGTTCAACCAGGATGTGGGAAGATGGAGCAGGAGGGGAGGTGGAAAGTGTATTTGCCTAGGACCCTGGCCCAAGCCGTTCCCAGGAGAATGGTCAGGGGAGGGATGTGCGGCTCTACACATCCTGTGCATCCCCGAAGGCCTGTGAGAACTAGTGAGAACTTACAGCAAACCCCCAAGGGGCCCTGTGCCCTTTTTGCTATGGCAACTCCAGTTGGAACACTGGCTCAAGTCAGCAGGAGGTGCCTAGTACCTGGCCATGTCACAGAGCTCCAAACCATATGGGCACTGCCCAGAGGCTTCCCAGCATCCCACGTGCAAATGCACTGTTAGTGAGGCACCAGGAGTCCCTGCCGGCCTGTGACCACCAAATGCCTACCTCTAAGCAGCCTCACTACCCCTCCCTTAAGGCTGTTCCTGTTGGAATGCAAATGAAAGCACACATCAACAAAGTGGGCAAGGAATGGAGAAACAAAACCCTCGGCCACCCCCTGGAGGCTTTTCTGCATAGTGGGTCGCATATGTGCAGTCCTTCCTGCTCAGAAAAACACAGGGCTGCTGCCTAGCAAGCCAGGCAAGGTCTTCAGGTGGTCTTGGCCAAGGGGGCAGAGGCCGTTTCCATACCAATCGGATGTCAGTCATAAAACCAGAAGGCAGGAAAGGAGTGCCGCTTCCCTCCTACCTTTGTCACAAACCTCCTGTGCACAGAAAAGGAGCAGAGGGGCTTAGGCACAGAGCAGGCAGACAACAGATTAGATAAATGGGGATTGGTGTTCACCAGAGGACTGAGAGATCCCAGGTGTGCAGAGGGTGAGAGCAGAGGGAGATTTGGAGAAGATAAGAAGGGCTAGGCCAGGGTGAGGCAGTTGTAATTTCCCCAGAAGAAGTGAAGAGGTGCATGGGGAGGTGTGCAGCCTGTGAACCTCAAGAGGAGGAGGGGGAAATTGGGAAGCAGAGGCAGAGGCAAAGAGGCAGTGACGCAGAGGCATGTGTGAGTTGAAAGCAGTCCAGAGCAGCAAGGCAGGGACAGGAGGGCTAGGAGAGAGAACTCGGAGGGAGTTATCAGCAAAGGAGGTATGTGTGCAGGGGACAAGCCTCAGGAACTCAGCTGCAGATGGCAGGTGGTGGCTAGGAAGGCCAGGTTGGGCGCCCCACCACCCTGGGACCAAGTAGAAGGGAGAAGAGGCAAGGGATTCTGGGGCACAGGCCTGCCCCATTCTCTGCGCGCAGCGCTGGGCTTTAGGGTGTAGACCTGAGGGGTAACGAATGCCATTCTTGGTTGGGGCACTACTGGGGCGTAATCATGTGGTCCTGTTACATTGACATTTCTGCCTTGATTGCTTTCCCGAAGAGTTTGTTGCTACCCAGGTCTCCGAAGCTGCATGGTTCAGGGAATGGGAGACTGGTGAGGACAGCAGGGGGAGGCCCAAGTGCCAATGGACTGTCCAGTAAGCAGCGCTGGGCTCCTTAGCCACGCCCACCACAAGAACAACACCCTGGACTAGAGCAAGTAGGACACAGTCCTCGAAAACCCCTTAGCACCTTCCAAGCCACTGTGTACTGGGTGCGCTCACGTGTGCGTGTGTGTGCCCCTGCTTGCCTACATGCGTGTGTTCCTGATGCTGTACAAGAGTGTGCTTCCTAAGCCTACGTCTGCATATGTGCAAATAGGTATGTGGATGTAGATCCAGGAGGACCCGGCACAGTGTGTTATAGTGAGCATTTGGGGGTGGCGGGGAGGAAGAGAGAGAAAGAGAGAGAGAGAGAGTCGGCTCGCCTGTGAGGAATTTTTTGTTCATGTGCGGTTGCATGAGTGTGTCAGGTATGAGGTTGGACAGAGGGAGTTCAAAGTGTTTACACGTTACTTGTTTTTTGAAGTTCCCGGAATCCAATCATATGGCGAAGGCTCCCCTCTTGTGCTGTCCGCTACACAAAGGTCTCCGTACTTGATGCCAAGCTGCCTCTGCTCTTGGAGATCTGCATGACAGTGATGATGCTGCCTATGAATATCATTGCTGGGTTATTGGATAGAGGATATCCCTGTTCAATCCAAGTGAATCAAAGTGGTTTATAGAGAAATCCAGCTCATAATATTTTAACAGTACTTATTAACTATTGAATACAGGATTGGTTGTTATTTTGAAATTGTATTTTTAGGAACACCAAATCTAATTTTATATACAGTTATACCAAGTATCTGTGTATAATTGTGAACTTCTAAGATTTACACATCAGTGCTTGGTAAGGTCTGCTTTGGATCTTAAACAGTGCTCACAGGTGCTCTTAGATAGGCATTCCCAATCCAAATGGGCAGTAGAAACACAAGATGGCAAACAATGCAGTCATATCTCCCACTCAAAACAAGCAGGAAGCAGAGCAGTCAATCAAAGACATAGAAGAGAACCCTCAAAATGCTCTACAAAGTCTACTGATAAACATGTTAAATGAAAAGTTTGAATCCATCCATACATCAATCCATCCATAAAGTAATAGATGATTTCATGGCCTCAACAAAGAGAAAGATAAATGAACTTCAAGAGTCATATGAAAAGATAACTACCCAGCTAAAAGATTTGAGAGACAGCACTCAAACCCAAATTAATAATGTAAAGATGTCCATGCAGGACCTAAGAGATACTTCTAGCAAGGACATGGAAATCATCAGGAAAGACCAGTCTGAAGGAAAAGAGATTCAAAATCAAGTAACTAGCCTACAGTCTCAAGTAGGTGAAGCAGAGGATCAAATCTCAGGAGCTGAAGATTCCCTAGAATCTATGGAGAAATGTCACACAAAAATACAAAACCAATCCAATCGATAAAACAGATCACTCCAGGAGCTCCAAGACACAAGCAGGAAGCACTATTTGAGGCGAATAGGAATTGAGAAAAACCAGGAGAAAGAAGTTAATGGAATATGCAACCTATTTAACAGAATATTAGCCAAGAACTTCCCAACTATCCAGGAAGGTAG